>NC_053425.1:60318046-60618046 GCF_007990345.1 Gossypium hirsutum | reverse complement strand
TCCCTAAACTATAGGGGTTTCGACTTTTGTCAACAGTTGCACTACTAAATCGATTGGAGTATGAATACTTACCACAGTCTTCTTTTTTGAACCGATTGAAGCTTAGCAGATGAAGGAATTGACCACCAAACAGTGAAGGAAAAAGAAGGTTGCTGGTCAACAAGAAATCGGCACCACCAAGTTTCACAGGTTTCGGCTTTTGTGACTTTTCGGCAAAAGTGAAGATAAGGAAAGAAGTAGTAGATGAACGGAAGGGAATAGTGGACTAGTTTCGGAAAAGAAAAGGAAGGAAAGATGGATGGAAGGGTGGTAGTTTCAGCTAGAGAAGAAGAAATAAAAAAAGAAAAGAATAATCCTATGGTTTACAGAAGGAAACGACACAACTAAGCTCATAAATGCCGAAATACTAACCTAATATTCCTTTGCCGAAATCCCCTCTCTAATCCCCATTATTCGGCCAACTCTAAGCCTCCCTTCCAATCCCTAAAATCTCTCCCCTTATTACTCCTTGATCCATGCGTTTGACTGATTTAAACACTCTCCAATAGAGTTCCATTCGGCTTTAACTTCTGCATGCACAAGGCATAAAAATAACATCACATTTGCCATCATAGAGAATCGAACCCGGGTTTCCCCCAACCACTTACACGCCACCTTTTTAGCTCCTTAGTGGCGTCACTTAGCCACTTTGCCACGGGCTCCTTTGTGATACATTTTATCCCCAATTAATTATAAGGTCTAAAGGCCAAAGTCCCGGTTCCTTTAAAAAAAACCAAAATAAATTACAAGAGCCAAGGCTTGAACCCAGGCTCCCATACAACCTTAATGACGCCACAACCACTAGACCACAAGCTTCCTTGTGTCATTTATTTAACACAATAACTTAAAAGGCCCTCATCCAAGCATCCAGGTTTTTTTTCACTTAATACCAAAATTTTTGCTAAAGCCCAGGTCTGAACCCAAGATTTCTCCAACACTTCTCAGGGCCATTAACCACTAAAGCAGACATTTAATTGTGTCATTTCATTGCACAATTAAATACCTATATATAACCTCCTTACGAACCCACACTCAAGGCTCAATACTTCTAGGCCCAAATTCAGGGTGTTACATCACATGTGCTTATTGAAAATCATACTTAGAACTTGGCTTGTTCTTGTTCATATGCAGATCTTGTGTAGCATGAAACATGTTCTTATACTTGTCATATCAGAATGGTGAAGAATATTAAAAATGTTCTTAACACTTGTCTTAACTTACTATTCGATAAGTGGATCTCCTTATAATGCCTCAGAATGACTAAAAGAGTCATTAACATATCCCATAAGTGTAGCATAAAGCTAAACACTCTCATGTATGCCAACATGTCCCTGTGAATGGAGCATAGCCTAACATTCCCTTATTTCTCTACATGTATCAGAGCCTTAACACTCAAATCACAATCTTTTGGTATACAAATATATCCAACATAAGGGTTCGCAAAGGAGCTCGCACAGAATACTTATCATATAGAGCTTGCATAAGAAGCTCGATTGAAAACACTTGTTCATTTAGAGCTCGAGGCTCATAAAAACATAGTTTATAAAATCTTACTTTAAGAATATATCTTAAATCATAGGGTCATGTAGGAGCATGCATAAAACATAACTTGAAAACAGAGTTTCAAAACTTGAAAACAAAGTTTATAGAAAAGCTTACTCTTGGAAATTAGTTTAAAACTTTAAGTTCTTGGAAAACATACCAGTTCGTACATAGTAACAGACCTTGAACACACACACATACTAAAAAACATAATAGTTAGCACACGTATAGTGATTATTGGACACTCACCGAAAAAGATGAGAATTTAAACAAGTTTTGTGTTGCCTTTATCCTTGTTGGTAGATGGTCTAGCTAGTTTGCAACATACATAACACACACAAATTACTAAACAAATAGAATATACACAGTATACGAACATACGAGTGAACCTAGCTTTTTGGATAATCAACCTTAACAGGATTGAGGCTTACCTTGGTTGCTACAAACTTGGTTCAGAACAGAGACTTGACAATAAAATATTTGATGAGAGAATTTTAATGGAGTAAAGGTTGTATTTATAGGCAATAAGTGTCCTACTAATCTTAGGATACCCTACTTGACTTAGGAAAAGAGTTATGTGCATGAAAAGTATCTTAGATATACAGTATCTTTATTTCCTAATTTTAGTCTAACTTGACTATTGACAGGTGAACCCTTGTTCACCCACCAACTGATGAACTTAACTTACAATGAGTCTGGCGAACCCCCTTGCTGCATCATTTGGCGAGTACTAGTTGGCTAAAACATTGGCGAACTTCTTACTAATCCTTCTAACAGACATTAGCTTACCAAAACACTGGAAAACTCCTTGTTGATATCCCTTTAGCAAACCTCAATTCGTCTAAACACTGGTTAACCCTTACTTGTGAGTCCAAAACTTCCAGGCCTTACTTCAGGATGTTACATAATATTACACTAATTAGTTTATTTTGTTACACTGTCAATAAGTGATAGTGTGTTACGTGTACCAAATGAAAAATAGGTACATAAAAAGTATATCTCTTTGTATGAATAATGAGTTTTCAACGTATTAAAATTTAGTTGATTGTAATCCTTGAATTGAGACGTTTGGGGATGACCGAAGGCATTTTTTGGTAGACAATTTTGAGATGAAAAGCCAACCTTAATTTAAAATCCCTAGTACCCTAATTTCTTAACCTAAATCCCTATTTCTTGATGAAACACAATAGAAAGCATAAGCCTAAAATATAATCTCTTGATTAGATTTTCTTAGTCCCTGCATGAACTTCAACGCTAAGGCATCGATATTGAGGGTTAGGTAGATACGACACATAGGTTTCCAAAAATAAAAGAAAAATAAGAGTGAACCTAAGGGATAGTATATTATTTTGAGTATAAGAGTCTTGCAAACTTGTGCGTAAATAGAAAAATAAAAAAAATTATCAAAAGAAAAAGTTTGGAAAAGGTTAAAATATCCAAGCAAGAAGTTCTCGAGAAAATAGAAAAGCAAAGTGAGTGAAAGCGAATGAACAGAAAATTTCCTCATTTTTTTGTACAAATATATCACTAAGACAATTGTATTCAGTAATACTGCACTCTACGTCAAGAATCAGAGAGAAAGGTAGGTGAGAGAAGGAGATATAAGGTAGTGAGCTAAAGGGTCTAATCAAGGAAATATTGGGTTCAATATAATGTGCCAAATTATTTTCATGCTTAAATCATATTTTTTGAGACTAGTCTTTAATTCTGAACCAACCTAAGTCATAGAAGTTACAAGACGAAAAGACCTATGTGACCGAAGTGATACAGTTTGTGGATGAAAATTAACTGAATTTTGACATTTCTAATTATTTTTTTCTTCAAGTATAAATATAGATTTTGTGTACCTATTTTGAGGGATGAATGTACTTGACATTCTTGAATTTGTTTGCTATGTAATTTTATGAACTAATGTGTGTGATACTAAAGATCAACAGTCAATTGTATATCGTGTTAGAGTTACTTCTTTATTCACACTATTCTGTGTACATATCTCTGAACTAATCCTTGTAAATGGCATGTTCAAGCACTACTTGGTTGTTTTATTATATTTTTTTGTGTGTTTTTATTTTGCAGCTCGAGGACAAGAAACGGCATAAGTATGGGGCTGTGACAACCCAAATTAGGGCCTAATCAGAATAGTGGTTTCGTCACCACAAATTCGAGATAGAAATGATTGTTTTATAATTATTTTGAGGTTTATGATATGATTTCATGATTGAGTGAAAATTTCGTGATGAAATTCTATGCATTAAGCGCTTAAGTTGAGATTAGGGACTAAATCGAATAATTTGCAAAACTTGTGTTCTAGAAGTTTTTAGTATGAAATTGCTTTGGAATATTAATTTGGAGGTCTTAAATAACAATTTGACCAATTTCTAAGTTCATGGACAAAAATTGGACATTGATGGAATTTTTGGGAAGTTTAGTAATAAGGGCATTTTGGTCATTTGTATATTAAATGAAATAAAATGGGAAAAATAACACAAAAATGGTCATCTTCTCAATTAGTTGCTGCCGAATTTTTCTCTCCTCCATAGCTAGGGTTTCTTCAATTTTCAAGCTTCATAGTAAGAGATTTCAAGCCCCGTTTTTAATGATTTTTATGTTTTTGAAATCCCGGTAGCTCGATTTAGCTTATGTTAGCAATAATTCAACCTAGGGTTCATATTTGGAAAAATACCCAAAGGTGAAATTTGTGTATTTTGGTGTTTTATGATAGAATATGAGGTTTTAAATTATGTTAGACAACTTGTGCTACTCGGTTTTGAGTGAAAACGAGTAAAAGGGCTTAATCGGTAAAAATACCTAATGTTCATAAGTACATGTTAAAGTGAGAATTTGATGTTTCCATAAAAGAGAAAAATGTTTATCATTGTCATAAAACATAAGAATAAGGGCTGAAATTTAAATTTCCGAGCCTAGGGGAAAAATCATAATTTTGTAAAAGTTAGGGGGCAAAAACATAATTTTTTCATAATGTGATTTTTGGATTGAAATAAATAGTATGAGTGTTAAATGAGCTAAATGTGTTGTTATAGATGAAGAAAGACGTGGAATCGATCGTGATCGGGGAAAAGAAAAGCTTTCAGACTAAATTATAACAGTTCTAAAGTTTGCACCAAGGTAAGTTCGTACATGAATAATTTATCGATTTTTTTTATGTTATTTTATGTTGTTATCATATGAATTGGTGACTGTCCATAGAATGATTAAATGATGGAAACTTGCAAATTTAATTAGATTATGAATAAGTGTTAACGGTGAAAAAGGAAAGATTTTCCGGTTGAACCTTCGGAGCGGGAACAATACGAATGGCCCATTGTGAATAAATGTGTGTAGTACTAAGTGCAGGCTACTACGTGTACCATACTGTTAAGTCGCATGTGTAGTACTAACTGCAGGCTATTGTGCGTACTCAATGACTTCGATCACGTATGTAGTACTAAGTGCAGGCTACTATGCCTATCAGATAGCTTCGGCTATAAGTGTGGAAAGGAGAAATATGTGTAAACAATGGTATATTTGTTACTTTTCCGTTGAGTTCAACGTGGAAAATCGATAAAGTGGTAATATGAGAAAGTTATTATAAGGTGGATATGTGCAAATTTATGTTTATGAAAAGTTAGGAGCTATGTGCTCGATAGTTGAGTGAATTCTGGTATAACAAAAAGGACTAGGTGAAATTATGCAAGAGTGAATGTTAGAAATAAAACGGTGTTGAACAGCAGTAGTTACATGATTTTAAAAATTTACCAAAAATCGTGGAAGTTGAATAAAAATTCAAATGATATATGAAAATAAAGTTTAATGAGTCTATTTTCACATAAAAAAATAGGGTAAGCAAAAGAATTCTATATGGTGTGATATTTGAATTCTTGTGAAACAGGGTCTGAATGAATTTAAGATCCCATGTTCTAAATTTATAAATTCACCATAAATTGTAAAAAAATTATTAAGAGTCATACTTTACATGCACGGATTCCTTATTGAGTCTATTTTTAAGGGAAACAAACGGCATGGTCGTTGGAATTCTGTATAGGGAGAAATTTGGTTAGTAGTGCACAGGAATCAGAGTAGTTGTACCCTAAAATAGGGGAGACTTTAACTAATAAACTGTACTAATTGACCCTACCAAAAATTCTAGAAAAAAATTTGTAAGTAGACATATGAGTCTAGTTTCAGGGAAAATTTACGGAATTGGATTTCGTGTTTTGTAGCTCGAGATATTATTTTTTTTAAACGGGACTCTAGAAAACAACCTGTCCTGAATATGTGATTATATACTAGTATGATTGTTTTACTTTGATAAATTGAATATCAATTTCGTACTTACTTACTAAGTTATATGCTTACCTTCTTTTCTTTTTCTTGTCTTATAGAATTACTAAGCCAGTTCGAGATTTGGAGATTGTCGGAGACCCATCCACACTATCAATACTTTTTGGTATTTTGTAAACACTATTTTGGAATTATGGCATGTATAGAAGGCTGAATCATTTTGTTATATGTCATAATTAATTTGTTTTAAAATATTACTTTTCAAAATTTGATAATTTACTTGTACTTATGTATATCTGTTAATGTTATCTATTTTTGTTCAAGCTAGAGGAATTAATTACGTAAGATTAGGTAAATGTGTGAATTCATGTTTTCAGAACATGGGTAAGGGGTGTTACATTTATTGGTATCAGAGCCGAGGTTTAGGCGGTTCTCGAATTTATGTACTTTGTGTGGAAGTCTATCTATACATGCCATAATTATATTATGATAGTGTGATGACTCCTGACAATATAAATCGTGTTTTTATATAGTAAATGGATCCCGACCGAGCTGTAGCTGATGATGTAGAAAGTAATGCGCCGGCTCCCGCACAAGGGACTTCGCCAATTGAGAGCAGGCATGAGACACATGATCAGGGAGATGGGTTCCGGAAAGCTTTTCTCCATATGATGAGTGATTGGTACACAGAATTTGTTCGGGCAAATCTGAACGCTCAGCCTTCTCCAACCCCTCCTATTCCTCAACCAGTTCCGTAGTTCCTCAAGGTGTCGAAATGGTAAGATTGAGCAAACCCCCAGTTGATAAAATTCGAAAGCAATGGGCTAAAGAATTTAGGGCTAATGTAGATGATGATCCCGAGAAAGCAGAGTTCTGGCTTGAAAATTCTATCAGGGTATTCGATGAGCTTTCTTGCATTCTCGAAGAATGTTTGAAATGTGCTATATCTTTATTAAGGGATTCGGCATATCATTGGTGGAAGACATTGGTATCTGTGGTTCCGAAAGAAAGGGTTACATGGGATTTCTTCCAAAAGGAGTTTAGAAAGAAGTATATAAGCCAGCGGTTCATTGATCAAAAACGGAAAGAGTTTCTTGAGTTGAAACAAGGTAGAATGTCTGTGGCAGAATATGAATGTGAATTTGTCAAACTCGGCAAGTATGCCCAGGAGTGTGTGTCCACCGAAGCTATTATGTGTAAGAGGTTCGAGGATGGGCTAAATGAAGACATCAAGCTACTAGTTGGGATTTTAGAGTTGAAAGAGTTTGTGGTATTGGTCGATCGAGCTTGTAAAGCTGAAGAACTGAGCAACGAGAAGAGAAAAGCTGTGAATGAAGCCAGAGAAGCAAGAAAGAGGCCAATGAGTAAGTCATTCCAATCTCAGTCAAAGAAGTCTAAAGAAATGAATCCTCAGTTGACTGTTTCAACTGGACATTCATATCGGGATCATGGGAGATCATATTCAGGTTCTAAATCTCAAGCTACTTCAATGGCGAGTGTAGGTAATGTGAGATCTAATAGACCCGAGTGTCAGCACTGTGGTAAACAACATTTCGGGGAGTGTTGGACGATTAGACGAGCTTGTTTCAAATGTGGTTCCATAGAACATTATATTAAGGATTGCCCAAAAAGGGTTGAAGAAGAAAAATTTCAAAGTGCCTGTGACAGCCCAAAGTTGACCCTAGTCGGGAAGTGGTTTCGGGACCGCTAAACCGAGTCACCAAAATGTTTGAATGTGATACTTATTGTCTAGAATATGTAATTATGAATGTGTGAAAATTTCAAGCTTCAATTTGGTTGATTTCATGTGAATTTAGTTAATAGGACTTATGTGAGAAAATTCTAAAATGTGATAGGTCAATGTGTGAGGACCTATTAGTGCATGTGGACAAAGGGGGGGACTTGCATGTCAAATTTCCCCCCCTACTAGTAGTGGCCGGCCATGATGGGCATGATGCACAAGTGTGCAATTTATTTTATGGAAATTATGGCATGAGTATGGCACAAATAAGATATGTTAATTTGTGTCATAAAATGTTGGGATAAAACAAATAAAATAATAAAAAGGAGTATGGAGAATACAAAAAAATGTGTGTGTAGTTGTTTGTCCCCCCCCCCATTGCCGTGAGCTAAAGAAGAGAAAGGAGAGAATTTTGTTCATCATTTTCTCATCTTCATGCTTGCCGAAACTAGAAAGAAAAAACAAAGAAAAATTTTCTCATCCTTTGGTTCATCCTTGGCCAAAAATTTTAAGGAGGAAAGAAGAAGAAAGGTGAAGAGATTCGGCCATGCATGTAGCTAGGCTAAGGTATGTTTGATGATGTTCCATGAGATGCATGCATGTTTTAGTTGTTAGCTTGAGTTCTACTTGGCCCATGGTCTAAATCTTGCTATGTGATGGAATTGGCACTTGACCATGGATGCATCATTCTTGGTTGGTGTTTGATGTTGTGGTGATGAGGCATGAGGATGAGTTAAGATTCGGCCTAGGTGGAGGTTGTGTTAATGCCATTGCATGCAAAATATGAGGCTTGTTAATGATGCATGTGATGATGGCTTGATGATTCTTGAACCTCCTTTTTAGCATTTTTGTGTGAGCACATATGTGCATTGGTTGCTAAATGGGGAAGAATCGGCTAGCAAGATGTGTGCTAAGGCCGAATGTAACTTTGCATGTTGATGAGCAATGCATGTGTTAAATCGATGAAAAGGGGGAGGATGCTTTACTAGTGTGTGTATATGTGTGTATTAAGTGTTGAGATCGACCCCAAAAATAGACATGCATATTCGGCCAAGGGGAAAGAAATTAGCTAATATGTTGTGTTGATGCATGATTTTTGCATGTATGAAACTTTAATGTCTAATGTATAAATATGGGCTAAGTGCCTTGTGTTCATCTTTTTGATGCCTAAATGATGAAATCAATTTATTTGTTTGATTAAGCTCAAGAGCAAAGGGGAAATAAATCCGATAAAGGGAAGGAAAAAGTGGTTGAATAGCTAGCGGAATCGTTCGACAACACCCGAGGTAAGTTCTTGAGTAAGAGAGCTTAAATTACAATGTGATTAAATCATGCTCTATGTGTGGCTATTGAGCCGAATGTGCAAGGACGATATGTGCCTTGTGTTTGAGTTTCGCAAATGAAAATGAAATATGAATGTGAATGATTAATTGAATGCTGTCCGGGCTAAGTCCCGAAGGCTTTGTGCTAAGTGAATATATCCGGACTAAGATCCGAAGGCCTTTGTGCGAGATACTAAATCCGGGTTAAGTCCCGAAGGCATTCGTGCGAGTTATTAAATCCGGGTTAAGTCCCGAAGGCATTCGTGCGAGTTGTTAAATCCGGGTTATGTCCCGAAGGCATTGTGTGAGTTACTAAAACCGGGCTATGTCCCGAAGGCATTTGAACGAGGAGCTATATCCGGTTAAATCCCGAAGGTACGTGATTTGGTAATGAATGAGCTTGCTGTAAAATTCCAGCGAATACTCGAAAAACATCCCAATATGGGGATATGTTACGTATGTGTTGAATTTAATCGAGCCCTTACAAATAAATGTTCGCTCAGTTGATAAACGAGCTACCGGCCTTCGGCTAAGTTAGTCTATTGTGTATGTACATAAGGGTTGTGAATGTTGTGAAGCAAGTTTGATGTCGGTAAATTGCGTATTATGAAATATTCCATTTAGCTAAATGTGTGTTATTCTTTGTTTATGCTGGAATTTCTTGCTCAAAACTTACTAAGCATAAATTGCTTACTTCGTTCCATTGATCCTCTGTTTTATAGATTTTTTGGTTCTCCAGCTATCGGACTCGGGATCTTGACGTCGAAGTCGCCCACACTATCAAAGGCTCTTATGGGTACTCTTTTGGTTGAATTTTGATATGGCATGTATAGGACGACCCATTGTTGTTTTTCGAGTACTTTATGTGATGTATAAGTTTTGGATAGCCATGTGAAAATGGCTTATATGTGTTTAAGTATAATGTTATAATCATTTAGTATGGATATGCTTGACAAGGATTGGCCACGGGGATGGTTAATCACTTTCATAAATTGTGCTATGTATGCAAAAAGGGCTAGTTGAACCATGAAATAGGTAAAGCCTACCTTAAAGGTAGATGCTGACAGCAGCAGTGACGTAGATTTGGAAAATCACTAAAAATAGTAGGAATGGAATTAAATAGTGAATAAATTATGTAAACAAACCTTGAAGAATCTACTTTCATAGGAAAGTAACGAAACAATCATATGGACAGTACAGTAAGAGATATTCGGGTTCTTGTGGAACAGGACCAGAACAGTTTCTGGATTCCCTGTTCCGCCTTTGGAAATTCACTATAAATTGACCAGAGATAATTAGGGGTCATACCATATATGTATGGATTCCTCTCTGAGTCTAGTTTCCATAGAAATAAACGGCATCAGTATTGAAGCTCTGTGCAGAGAGATATCCAAGTCGTAATGGGAAAAGGTCAGTGTAGTCGACCCCTGTAACATGGGAGAATTTGACTAATAAACTGTACTAATTGGCCCGACCAAAAATTCTTGAAAAAAATAAATAGGTGGGGACATGAGTCTAGTTTCAGGGAAAAATCACCAAACTGATTTTCGAGTTGTGAAACTCAAGATATGATTTTTGAAGCGACTAGTACTCAGACTGGGCAGTGTCTGGAAGGAAATTTTTCAAAGTTTGTTAACATCTCGTGTCCGACTCCGGTGTCGGTCTCGGGTTCGGGGTGTTACAGTGCCAGATAAACTATTGCTGCTAATAGAGGTAGACCTCCGAGAAATACTGGAAGTGGAGCTAGCAGTCGAAGTGTGACAAAGGAATCAACTGGGAGACTGGAAGCTAGAGTTCCTGCTAGAGCTTATGCCATATGTGCTCGGGAAGAGGCGTCATCTCCTGATGTGATCACTAGTACTTTTCTCTTTATGATACTATTGTCATTGCATTGATTGATCCCAGGTATACTCATTCTTATGTTTGTGTGAATTTGGTATCTAGTAAGAGCTTTCCTGTAGAATCTACTGAATTTGTGATTAAAGTGTCAAACCCTTTAGGCAAATATGTGTTAGTAGATAAGGTTTGCAAAAATTGCCCTTTAATGATTCAAGGTCACTGATTTTAGGCTAATCTAATGTTGCTACCATTTGACGAGTTTGATGTCATTTTGGGTATGGATTGGTTGATACTACATGATGCCAGAGTAAATTGCAGATAGAAAACTCTTGAGTTGAAATGTGAAAATGGTGAAATTCTTCGGGTGGAAACAAATGAATCAAATAAATTGCCTATGGTGATTTCGTATATGTCTGCTCAGCGATATATGCGAAAAGGGTGTGAAGCTTATCTTGCTTATGTATTAAATACCAAAATGTCTAAGTTAAAGCTTGAATCAGTACCGGTAGTCTGTGAGTTCCCGGATGTATTTCCAGAAGAATTGCCGAGGTTGCCTCCGATTAGAGAGGTAGAGTTTGCTATTGATTTATTACCTGGAACTGCACTATTTTCGATCTCTCCATATAGAATGGCTTCGACTGAATTGAAAGAATTAAAAGCTCAGTTGCAAGAGTTAACAGATAAGGGGTTTGTGAGACTGAGTTTCTCTCCCTGGGGTGCCCCCGTGTTGTTTGTAAAGAAAAAAGATGGATCCATGAGACTTTGTATTAACTATCGACAGCTCAACAAGGTGACCGTAAAGAACAGGTATCCGTTGCCAAGAACCAATGATTTGTTTGACCAGTTAAAAGGGGCGACAGTGTTTTCAAAGATTGATTTGAGATCCGGTTACTATCAATTGAGAGTTAAAGAGTGGGATGTGCCAAAAACCACTTTCAGAATGAGGTATGGACACTACGAATTACTTGTGATGCCTTTCGGTTTAACCAATGCTCCGGCTATCTTTATGGATTTGATGAATCGAATCTTTCGGCCATACTTGGATAGGTTTGTGGTTGTGTTCATAGATGATATCCTGATTTATTCTCGAAACGAGTCCGAGCATGCTGAACATTTAAGAATGGTATTACAGATTTTAAGAGAAAAGAAATTGTTTGCTAAATTCAGTAAAAGTGAATTTTGGCTTCATGAAGTCAGATTTTTGGGACATGTAGTTTCGGGTGATGGTATTCGGGTCGATCCGAGCAAAGTTTCAGCAATTGTTAATTGGAAACCGCCGAAGGATGTATCTGAGGTTAGAAGATTTTTAGGCTTAGCTGGATATTATCGATGCTTTGTCGAGGGATTTTCGATGATCGCCTCTCCTATGACTAAGCTGTTGCAAAAGAATGTTAAGTTTAATTGGACTGAAGAGTGTCAACAAAGTTTTGAGAAGTTGAAAGAGCGGTTGACCAAAGCACCAGTGTTAGTGGAACCCGAGTCAAGGAAAGAATTTGTAATCTATGGTGATGCGTCATCAATTGGTCTTGGTTGTGTTTTAATGCAAGAAGGTAAAGTAGTAGCTTATGCCTCAAGACAGTTGAAACCGCACGAGAAGAATTACCCGACACATGATTTAGAGTTGGCCGCCATTATCTTTGCTTTGAAGATTTGGCGTCATTATTTATACGGTGAGAAATGCCAAATCTTTACTGATCACAAAAGTTTGATATATTTGATGAATCAAAAAGATTTGAATTTACGACAACGGAGATGGCTTGAATTATTAAAGGGTTATGGATTAATAATTGATTATCATCCCGGGAAAGGGAATGTAGTCGCAGATGCCCTAAGTAGAAAATCTTTGTTTGCTTTGAGAGCTATGGGAACAGATTTGGCTATGTCTGATGATGGTTTGATTTTGGAATAGTTAAGAGTTAGGCCGCTATTTCTTCAGCAAATTTGTGAAGCTCAGAAGAATGACAGTGAATTGCGAGCCAAGCGAGCTCAGTGTGAATTGGATTGTAATTCAGATTTTTGAATTGGACCAGAGGATTGCTTAATGTTCTGTGATCGAGTATGTGTACCGAAAGATGCTGAGTTGATTTAGAAGATTTTACGTGAGGCACACAGTGGTTGTCTGCAAGTTCATCCTGGTAGTACAAAAATGTACAACGACCTAAAGAAAATATATTGGTGGAATGGTATGAAGAGAGATATCTCTGAGTTTGTAGCAAAATGCTTGATTTGCCAGCAAGTGAAAGCTGAACACCAAGTAGCTTCAGGTTTACTTCAACTAGTGATGATTCCCGAGTGGAAATGGGACAGAATTACGATGGATTTTGTGACAGGGTTGCCTCTGACTCCGAAAAAGAAAAATTCCATCTGGGTAATAGTTGACAGACTGACTAAATCAGCTCATTTTATTTCGGTACGTACGGATTATTCTCTTGATAAGTTGGCTGAATTATATATTTCTGAAATTGTGAAATTACACGGAGTACCTATGTCTATTATTTTGGATAGAGATCCAAGATATACTTTGAGGTTTTGGAAAAAGTTGCAAGAAGCTTTGGGTACAAAATTGAATTTCAGTACCGCATTTCATCCACAAACTGACGGTCAATCCGAAAGAGTAATTCAGGTACTTGAGGATATGCTCCGATGTTGTGTTTTAGAATTTCAGGGCAGTTGGGAGAAATATTTACCCTTTGTCGAATTTACCTACAACAAAAATTTTCAATCGAGCATACAGATGGCACCGTACGAAGCATTGTATGGTCGCAAGTTTCAGACTCCTTTGTATTAGACCAAGCTCAGTAAGAAACAGATTCACGGAGTTGACTTGATTAGAGAAACTGAAGAGAAAGTGAAAGTGATTCGTGATTGTCTAAAAGCTGCTTCAGATCGACAAAATGTAATATGTGGATTTGAAGAGAAAAGAGATCGAGTTCCATGTTGGTGATAAAGTTTTTCTAAAGGTATCTCCGTGGAAGAAAATTTTAAGGTTTGGCCGAAAAGGCAAGTTGAGTCCGCGTTTCATTGGGCCTTATAAGGTTATTGAAAGAGTTGGACAAGTGGCTTATCGGCTAGCCTTGCCAACCGAGTTGGAAAAGATTCATAATGTGTTTCATGTATCAATGCTGCGACGTTACCGTTCTGATCCTTCACATGTGATTCCTCTAACAGAAATTGAAATTCGACCGGATATGACCTATGAGGAGGAACCAATAAAGATTTTGGCTCGGGAAATTAAATGGTTGAGAAATAAAAGTATAGCCTTAGTGAAAGTATTGTGGCACAGACATGGAATAGAAGAGGCTACGTGAGAACCTGAGGAAGCTATAAGGAAACAGTACCCAAACCTCTTTACCGGTAAGATTTTCGAGGACAAAAATCCCTAAAGAGGGGAGAATTGTGACAACCCGAATTAGGGCCTAATAGGAATAGTGGTTTTGTGACCACAAATTTGAGATAGAAATAATTGTTTTATAATTATTTTGAGGTTTATGATATGATTTCATGATTGAGTGAAAATTTCGTGATGAAATTCTATGCATTAAGCGCTTAAGTTGAGATTAGGGACTAAATTGAATAATTTGCAAAACTTATGTTCTAGAAGTTTTTGGTATGAAATTGATTTGGAATATTAATTTGGAGGTCTTAAATAGCAATTTGACCAATTTCTAAGTTCATGGAAAAAAATTGGACATTGATGGAATTTTTGGAAAGTTTGGTAGTAAGGGCATTTTGGTCATTTGTATATTAAATGAAATAAAATGGGAAAAATAACACAAAAATGGTCATCTTCTCAATTAGTTGCTGCTGAATTTTTCTCTTCACCATAGCTAGGGTTTCTTCAATTTTCAAGCTTCATAGTAAGTGATTTCAAGCCCTGTTTTTAATGATTTTTATGTTTTTGAAATCTCGCTAGCTCGATTTAGCTTATGTTAGCAATAATTCAACCTAGGGTTCATATTTGGAAAAATACCCATAGGTGAAATTTGTGTATTTTGGTGTTCTATGATAAAATATGAGGTTTTAAAATATGTTAAACAACTTGTGCTACTCGGTTTTGAGTGAAAATGAGTAAAAGGGCTTAATCGGTAAAAATACCTAATGTTCATAAGTACATGTTAGAGTGAGAATTTGATGTTTCCATAGAAGAGAAAAATGTTTAGCATGTCATAAAACATAAGAATAAGGGCTGAAATTAAATTTCCGAGCCTAGGGGAAAAATCATAATTTTGTAAAAGTTAGGCGGCAAAAACGTAATTTTTCCATAATGTGATTTTTGAATTGAAATAAATAGTATGAGTGTTAAATGAGCTAAATATGTTGTTATAAATGATGAAAGACGTGGAATCGATCGTGATCGGGGAAAAGAAAAGCTTTCGGACTAAATTATAACATTTCTAAAGTTTGCGCCGAGGTAAGTTCGTACATGAATAATTTATCAATTTTTTTATGTTATTTTATGTAGTTATCATATGAATTGGTGACTGTCCATAGAATTATTAAATGATGGAAACTTGCAAATTTAATTAGATTATGAATAAATGTTAACGGTGAAAAAGGAAAGATTTTCCAGTTGAACCTTCGGAACGGGAACAATACGAATGACCCATTGTGAATACACGTGTGCAGTACTAAGTGCAGGCTACTACGTGTACCATACTGTTAAGTCACATGTGTAGTACTAAGTGCAGGCTGCTGTGCATACTCAATGACTTCGATCACGTGTGTAGTACTAAGTGCATGCTACTACGTGTATCAGATGGTGAGGTCACGTGTGTAGTACTAAGTGCAGGCTACTATGCCTATCAGATAGCTTCGGCTATAAGTGTGGAAAGGAGAAATATGTGTAAACAATGGTATATTTGTTATTTTTCCGTTGAGTTCAACGGGGAAAATCGATAAAGTGGTACTATGTGAAAGTTATTATAAGGTGGATATGTGCAAATTTATGTTTATGAAAAGTTATGAGCTATGTGCTCGATAGTTGAGTGAATTCTGGTATAACAAAAAGGACTAGGTGAAATTATGCAAGAGTGAATGTTAGAAATAAAACGGTGTTGAACAACAGCAGTTACATGATTTTAAAAATTTGCCAAAAATCGTGGAAGTTGAATAAAAATTCAAATGATATATGAAAATAAAGCTTAATGAGTCTATTTTGATATAAAAGAAACAGGGGAAGCAAAAGAATTCTATATGGTGTGATATTTGAATTCTTGTGAAACAGGGTCTGAATGAATTTGAGATCCCCTATTCTGAATTTAGAAATTCACCATAAATTGTAAAAAAATTATTAAGAGTCATACTTTACATGCATGGATTCCTTATTGAGTCTATTTTTAAGGGAAACAAACGGCATGGTCGTTGGAATTCTGTACAGGGAGAAATTTGGTTCGTAGTGAACAGGGATCAGAGTAGTCGTACCCTCAAACAGGGGAGACTTTAACTAATAAACTGGACTAATTGACCCTACCAAAAATTCTAGAAAAAAATTAGTAAGTAGACATATGAGTCTAGTTTCAGGGAAAATTTACGGAATTGAATTTCAAGTTTTGTTGAAACGGGACTCCAGAAAATAGTCTGTCCTGAATATGTGATTATATACTAGTATGATTGTTTTACTTTGATAAATTGAATTTCAATTTCGTACTTACTTACTAAGCTATATGCTTAGCTTCTTTTCTTTTTCTTGTCTTATAGAATTACTAAGCTAGCTCGAGATTTGGAGATCGTCGGAGACCCATCCACACTATCAATACTTTTTGGTATTTTGTAAACACTATTTTGGAATTATGGCATGTATAGAGAGCTGAATCATTTTGTTATGTGTCATAATTAATTTGTTTTAAAATATTACTTTTCAAAATTTGATAATTTACTTGTACTTATGTATATCTATTAATGTTATCTATTTTTGTTCAAGCTAGAGGAATTAATTACGTAAGATTAGGTAAATGTGTGAATTCATGTTTTCAGAACATGGGTAAGGGGTGTTACAGGGGGAGTTTGATTTGCCACAATTTGTTGTATAAAATTAAGGTCTTTCTAGCACTTAACGAACTTGTTTTTCTAGTGTTTTTATATGTTTTTATTTTGGTTTATCTTTTTATTTTTTCAAGTTTAATTTATGCAAAATAAGCATTTTATGCAATTTTCAATTATGTTATGACCTAATGGGCCACTACAGGCTTAAGAATGATTTAATAGCTCTATTTAGTGTGTAGGACACTATTTTCGGGCTTAAAAGATAAAGGATGATTGCAGCATCGTGATACCAAAGAATGGTGTCGCAACACCAGATATCGAAGCAAAAATATCCGGAAAATAAAGGTAGTGTCAGACACTGAGCGACAATTAGGAAAATTAATTATGGGTATTTTTGTCCACACAATGAATTGTAATCAGATTTTTGACCTGTTTAGTAACCTAATTAGGTCATATTATAAACTCTATAAATAGGCATGTTTAGCCTCATATTATGGGGCTTTGCCAAGTGAGCCACTTAGTTAGTTTTGGGGTTTTATTTTAGTTTTTATTTTATTTCAATTTAGTCATTTAGACAGTTTTTGTTCTTATTTAACTTGGATTCGATTTCGAACCAAGCTTTCAATTTGATAGTTTTTATTTATTTCTTTTCGGATTACAATTGCAATCTAAGTGATCTTCGCAAATATTTAAGGAAATCTTGCTTCCGTGCATAAATCAATATCGAAATAGATTTATTTTCTTATTCCCTTCTTTTATTTAATTTACTACTTTGTATGTTATGAGTTTAGATATTATTGTATCTAGAGTCATGATTAGCTAATTTCCTTAGGGAGATTAACAAACGAATGTGTGACTAATTAACGAATGGATTAGGGTTTAAATTCGAGTTAGTTGGCTTAAATTATGTGCAATTAAACCTTAGGAAGTGATGCTCCTAGGAAGTAATGTAAGATGAACGAGATCGAGAGATAAGTTTATCAAGTAAATCATAATTTATCACGGTTAAGAAAGTGAGGTCGAGAGGTAAGTGTGTATTGGTCGATAAGTTAATTAGTTAGTGGCCAAGATGTAATTATTGGTTAACTAATAGCTAATTCGATAAAACCTGAGTTCTGACATTAATTAGCAACACTAAAGTGAGTTAATTTCGTGCCTGTTTTATTGGATTTAATTTCAATTATTAATTGGTTGCTTTTATTTTAGATAATTTTAGGTTAATTTACTTAATCTATTTTAATTTGGTGTTTCGTAATATAAATTTAAATGAGTACTATTTAGCCATGTTATCTAGGAAGTTAATTTAAGTTTAATTCAACCTCCCTTGGGTACGATCCTCGGAATGCTTCCCGGAGTGTTTCATTGTAACATTCTTTACTATATTAAAATTTGACTCGTATACTTGCAGACCTCGCTACTTAATTTTATATCTATTTTGCTACAGTATTTCCAGTCCATATGTTAGTGGAGAGGATTGTGGAGGTAAACATATGAAGACATAATTTAAACCTTAGGATTGTTGCTTAACAAAATCAAGGGAAACAAAAATTGATTAGGAATAACTAAGTGCACATTCATGAGGAGGAGGCATTCAGTTCATAATTTTGTTAGCACTTTAATACTTGAGAGAAATTAGATGATATATGCACTTAAGTTACATATTTGCAAAATTTGAGAGAATAATTTCACTGGCGCATGACCATGTGAAAGGGTTAATTATGCTCAAGTGTGGCGTGTTTATTTTTAGCATCTGTTAAGTGACATCACTCGGGGCAAGCATTAAATTAAGTTAGGGTGTGATAACTCTAGAATATAGAGTTATCTACAGTACTTTTTAGCTTATAATTTTCATGCTAATTTTTAGTGATCGATATCAATTTTTTTAGTTTTACCTATAATTCTATTTTATTAAGTAACTCTATGAAAAATTCTTATATTGACTAATTATTATGTTGAAAACATGATTCATCATCTTTGAAGGAAGTTAGTGGATTCAGTGGAAAGAAGCAGTAGAAGTTCACATGTTGATGCCCAATGTCATAGCATTAGACTAACAGCTCATCTTCTCCATCTTGCTGCTGAAAATGGAGAGACACCTTAGCTAGGGTTTGTTCATCCTTTCCAAGCTCATAGTAATTGTTCCCAAGCCCCGTTTTTAATGTTCTTCGTATTTTTGAAATCTCGGTAACTTGCTCTCTCTATTTCTACCCATATTCCATGCTAGGGTTCATGTTTAGAAATTTACCCATGCATGAGAAGCTTATGTTTTGATGATTTATGGAAGGATATGAGAGTTTAAAGGATGGTAAACAACTTTTACTAAGTAGTTTTTCATGGAAAGGACTTTAAGGACCATTTTGTAAAAGTTGTAAAAATGGGTAGAAAAATGTGAAATGAAGGAAAATGTGGGCTGTTATGAGCATGAAAAATATTTGGCTAGGCTTGGGTAACCAAGAAATCCCATGCATTTCATTATCCGAGCCTAGAGACTAAATTGAAAATATATGAAAGTTTGGGGGTAAAATAGTAATTTTACCCAAGTATGAATTTTGGGTCGTTTTGAGTAATGTATGTATTAAACGAGCTAAATTTGGTATTATAGATCAAGAGAATTGAGATATGGGTCTTGATCGAGGGAAGAATAAGGTTTACGAGGTTTAGGCCCGTTCTCTAATATTTTGTACCGAGGTAAGTACATATGCTAATAAATACATTAATTATTGCTACTAAATGTTTGATTGATATTTGTATGCTTAATATGCTTAAATTGGCTATTTTGATAGTATATCATGTTTTGATGTTTTGCTATTATAATGAGAATATTGCTATGCTATATAACTATGAGATAATTGTTATGTGAATGAAGCCACAATTCAAGTACGTCCGGCAAAGGTTTCAAAGTCAGAAATCCTGTTTGAACCTTAGGAATAGTTGAGGACACAAGTGACATGTCACTAGGATAGCTATGTGTTTTATGAGCTTATTTGATATGTGATACATGCTAGGGTCCGGGTGCTGGGTATCTTAAGTTGTGTTCGAATACTCTTTAGCTCTTTTAGTAGCCCCCGTTGAGAGCGGCATGTGATTCTGTAATATGAGGCACTTCGGTGCATATTCTGTCAGGTAGTCAAGGCTACATTCAGGCACTTCATTGCATTACTTTCGTGTATCTGAATCATATTCCAAGTGTTCAACGGGTAAAGTATTATGAATTCTGAATGTAATTTAAGTAAACCATGTGTATGCAAGAGGTCCCTAAATTTACCCTTGCACGCATGTGAAATTGTGTATGTGTTAATGATGTGTTTTGTTTTATGGATGTCTATTTAATTACTTGTATGTGGTTGCATGATTTGATATCCAAAATGGATTAATAGTGAGGAATATGGTAGACCGTGAAATTGGTGTGGTATGACTAAAAGATAAGGGTGTTTAATTGACTATGGGACCAATAGCTTGGAAAATACCCTTCAAATGGTCCATACCGGTGTATGTCTAGACCGTGTGTGACACACGGTCAGCCCCACGGGCATGTCGTCGGTTCGTGTGTCCCCTGCACCTAAAATTTCTAAGTCAGTATGCATGGTAGTAAACACACAGGAAGAAACACGGCTGTGTGTCTCAACCGTGTGGAGGACACAGGCTAGCACATTGGCGCGTGCCTTGGCCGTGTGTCCTTAAATGAGTGATGATGTCATAAATAGAAAGTCCGGGTTTTTGGACACGGGCGAGGACACTGGCGTGTCTAGGCTGTGTGAAAGACACGAGCCAAGGACACGGGCATGTGCTCGGCCATATGAAAGCCCCTGTAGGTTCAAAATGAAAAATAAATTCTAAAAATTCCACTTAGGTAAGTGACACGGGCTCGTCCCAAAGCACATGGACGTGTACATTATCTCCACACGGGCATGTGAGCCTTAAACCTAGAAATTTTCTTAGAATTTTCTTAAGCTCTCAATTTAGTCCCGGATTACTTTTAATGTATGTTTTGGACCTCGTAGGTCCATAACAAAGACAATATGATCTTATTTGATCGATTTTAATTTGGAATGAAATTTTGTGACCCGATTTTGCATGATTGGAAATGTTTAAGTCTGGTAATGCCCTAAACCCTATTCTGATGTCGGATACGGGTAAGGGGTGTTACACGTCATCACACTATCGATTATCTCGTTGGTATTTTATATATGGCATGTATAGCCTAGTATCTTTTTGGTATGTTTTGAGTCATGATATTAGCCATGAGATTTGGCTTGTAAATGGTGATGCGTATAGCCATTTGAGTTAGCTTGATTTATATGTTGGCAAGTGATATATGTGATGTTTATAAGTTACCATGTGTTTTGGCATGTTTGCTATGGTTGTTAGTATGGCTAAGGGGTTGCTTATTTGGTTAGTTATTAGTTGATATATTAATGCTTGAGAAATGGTATATTTTGGTATTATTTATAGATGATGAATTGGTATGTTTAAGGAGTATGAATTGGTTGATGGAAAGGTGAGAAAATTCTTTTAGGAGATATGTATTTTGTGATGATTGTGGCTTAGTAATTTGGTATGTTTTGAATAAGGATTTGAGTATTTGAAATGGTTGTGGTTAGATGGCATGATATGTGAATGGAATAGCATGTTTTGGTTGCTTAAATATGTATTGAAATGGTATCATATGGGTTGCTTTGTGTACATGAGAGTAGGGTGGCAAATTGGCTTTTCAAATGGCCTATTTTTGTCTACACAGGCAGAGACACTAGTGTGTATCTCAGCCTGTGCGACACACGGTCATGTTAGATGGCCGTGTGTCCCCTGGGGTACCCTTCGAATTAAAGTCAGTATACCCTACAATTTTGACACGGCCTAGACACACAGCCGTGTCTACTGGTCGTGTGTGGCACACGGGCTAGTACATGGGCGTGTGGTCGGCCTTGTGACCCAAGTCAGTAACCCGCTTAGATTTCACACGAGCATGTCCTTGGCCGTGTGGTGCAAGTCAGTATGTATGGCCTGTTTTCACATGGTTTGTGACATAGGCGTGTCTGGTAGCTGTGTGAGGCACATGGTCTGTTCATATGGGCTTGTAACCCTTAAATGTTGGAAAATTTTCTATGTTTCCCAAAGTTTGCAAATGTTATTGGTTTAGTCCCAAACCATTTCAAAGCATGATTTAAGGTCTCGTAAGACCTTATAAGGGGCAATGTGATTCATTTGAATGGATTTTGATTATAATTGCATAAATGCATGTGTATGAGGTGTGTTATCTAGTAATGCCCCGTAACCCTATTCCGGCATCGGATACGGGTTAGGGGTGTTACAATCATTATTCTTCATTACCAATTTTCAAATTATTAATTTTGCATCTATTAACTTACATATACAATCCTTGTGAAGACGAAAACTCTTTACTCACTACTTTATTACTTATAGATGACTGTTTACACTTACACATTATTTGATAATCTCACGAATACTGATTAATTATAAACTCATTTAGTCATGAAGTCAATCCACTATATTATCATGGCTAAGATCTCCCTAATGACATACTATTACAAAAGCAACTTGATTAGTGTTCGTCCAATAACCTTGTCATAAGTGTTTACCCTCATAAGATATCATTAATCTCTTTTGGATAATATTTGTTTCCCAATATGATTATATTTTGCCCCATGGTAACCATTACATCTTTCTTCATGAAAAGTCAATTACTATCAAATGAAAGGATATCATTTACCCATGTCTTAGGCTATGAATTCAACTATTGTGAATGTCGCTACACACTATAGAAGTCATGCACCTAATGCACTATCTTTCAATTCCTTATCTATTCGAACTAAGGCTTTTACTTACATCAAAGTGTACGAGTCACATATACATTAACTAACATCCACTCAGTAATTAAGTATGCCACACTATGAATGTTACAAGTGAATAAATTCATAAATGATTTCAAGATCTATTTTTCTTGGGTCTTGTCCAATATATTGTCAGTCCAATCGGTCATATCTATGTCTTTATCTTCTAGGAGTCATCCACTCCAATGCCCAATTATCCATTTTCGTGGGTTGGCAGGAACAATGTCATGTGCTACACCATTACTAGTGCTTGAATCGTTTTGATGTTGTCATTTTCTTTGAAATCAAACTATCTGAAAGCCTCAAAACTTTACATGCATAGAAGTCTTATGTGACCTTGACTTATCTATTTATAAGTTCTTAACTTGCGATACTTGTTTGAGAAATGAACGACTTGAATTCTCTCATATGTATAGACATTACATCTTCAGAGGTTGTTTTGATGGAATAACATGAATAATGGTATTTTGCATGAAAACCTCTAAGTCTATTCATTTTAAAATTTTGTGAAATAATTTGATTTACTTCAAAAGTTGTGAATTTACTATGCATCATCCTTAAGTTGTATGTTAGAAGAGTTTTTTACAATATACATATCTATTGACTAATCATCATAGTTCATCTTTCCTCAAAGGTCATCTAACTGCATGTTTTATTGTCTTGAGTGTTTGCCTGAGGACAAACAAAAATTTAAGTGTAACGCCCTAGTTCTCGTGGGTACAAGGTTTGGTGAATAGCCCTAAGGTATTATGACTAGCAGAGTGGTATTCGCCCAGGTACATTTTGGGTGTTTAAAGTGGGTGGATAAGTTATGTGTTTCAATTAATGAAACCGCTATATCAGATTTCTATGTCAATTGGAGTGGGTAGTAACCAAGTGAACGGGTAATGAGAGTGTGAGTTCACATCAGAAGAATAATGCGCCTTTAATCGTGGTATTGTGCAAATTATATTGCAAGGCAAGCTGGTTAGGAACCAATTAAATGCAACACCCCTAACCCATAACCATCGCTGGATTAGGGTTACAAGGCATTACTGATCAAAACACAGCTCAATACGATCATTCAATTCAAAACATGCACAAAAAAATAAAATAAAATAAAATTATACCAACTTATTTATAATAATTATAAAACTCGAATAGTAACCATCTATTTAGTCATATAAGTCACATTCACATATTTAACGTATATATTCAAGCACATATCATTACATTTCTTATAACAATCATATGTAACATCAGGTACACTTGTATACATCTGCTTCATTAGCTAAACATCAAACATATTATTTATTTAATCACTTATTCTAACCAGCTAATAAACATCATATCATAATACATTTACTTTATTACTCTAATAGCTGAACCATATGATCAACAATCATAAGATTCGAATTTCTAAATAATAATCAAACATGTTTCATTTCATATACCCATCATGTTTCAATACATCCATTTGTAAACGTCTATTTCATAAATAAATTACTAATCATACCACATATATATACCTAAGCACATTCACATAGAACATTATGACAAGTCACATTTATGGCTTAATATACAACCAAAAATATATGAGACATAAACATATATCACCATATGGTCCAGTATTATTGCATATTTTACCAAGTTCATGCTCATTTCACCGTATCCTCATTAATCATTTTCAGACACAAATGACAATTCATTTCATATCTAATTCGAAAGCTAAGTATTATGTCTAAACATTATACCAAATTACATATACACGACCAATTCACTCACACCTATTCGACTATCGAATTAATCACATAAGAGCATACCACACGCAATGAAACCTTGACTAAATATACCATTTCACAACTAATTAACCTTAATAAAAATACACATTGCACTAGCCCAAATGTCCAACCATTCATTCATGAAACATAATCATATCTTGCCATTACAAATTGTATCAAAATAGTTATTACACAATCAACAATATATTCATCATTTTACCTCATTACCAAGCCAAAATTATACAATCACCCATCATCCAAATTATATCACATATCATACTTCCAAAATGAGCTAATTATGAAGTCAACTATACATCATACTTATCAATACTCAATGTCGAATTCAAATAACCAAACAACACAAATATAAATACTATGAAGCATACTTCCCAAAATAGTTTATAACATAACCAATATTATATCATATTAAGCATCACATTCAAACCATATCACATGGCTATTTATAACAAACCAAAACGAACCTTATCGAAACTAGCCTATACATGCCATATGTCATATTTACAAATTTCCAAAAGTACTGAATATTGGTCGATAGTGTGACGATGATCCTTGACGATCCCCGAGCTCGAAACTAGCTTTCAAAATCTATAAAACAACGAAAGAACACACCAAGTAAGCTTTGAAAGCTTAGTAAACCATAAGCAATTAAATTATTACAAGAATATTGATAGTTCAATTCAAATAGGCCAAATTTAATCAATCTCATACACATATAAAATCATCTTACTTATATAATTGTATATTACCACACTAAGTTCTACACTTACCTTAATCTTTCATGAATATATACTTCTCACATACCTGAACCATTTAGCTCAATTTCATTTTTGGACTCATTATGTCAATGCCTGATGAACCCTTCAGAATTGTTAAGAATACACGAAAATCTTATAAAGCTTGTACAATGCCATATCCTGGATATGGTCTTACATGTTACACATTTCGATGCTACTATCCTAGACAGGGTCTTATACGAATCATATATGATGCCAATGTCCCAGACATGGTCTTACATGTTTTCACACTTCAGAAATCCTTATGGCATGACATCAGTATCCTATACATTTCCTAAGGTTCGTTCAGGGCTTTCGACTTCGTAATTAAATCAATTCATGCTCAAAACTAGTCAACCAATGCTCAAATCAATCCGGAAATATATATGTCAATACATACAATTTAATTCAGCTACATATAATATATATATATATTAATTTTAAGAACCTTTAATTACTTATAAGCTTACCTCGTACAAAGACGAACTGATCGAAACGACTATTCAACAATTTTTGACCTTTCAAGATCCAAATCTGATTTCTTCTTTTCTTCGTCTAAATCAATACAAATTTAACTTATTTATTAACATATCATTTAATTTCACCCAAAACACATAAATGAGCATTTTGCACTTTAGCACCTAACATTTCATATTTTCACAATTTAGTCCCCTTTTCAAAACAACACAAAATACTCAAAATTTCAACATGTTCATGTTAGGCTGAATTGTAACACCCCAAACCCGGCCCAGACGTTACGGGCAAATTCGGTGTGTTACATTGAAGTGTTTTTCGAAAACCATGTTTTCATTGAAAACGCTTCTTGATGTAAAACTCATTGGAGCGTTATTGTAAAACTCATGTTTTAATTAAAAATCTTTGAAAAGAATATTTTCGTTATAGATTAAAGTGAATGGAAGCTGTGCACCAGGTAGGAAGCTAGAAAAGAGGAGGTGAGTCTATTGGACTGCTTAAGTACCAAGCTCTTCATGGATCCAATCCTAGACATGCACACATCCATTACCACACTTAAAGCATATTACTTGTCCACGAACAACAAATTAAGTTTAAGTCCATTTAAAAAATTTATTTCCTTTGAAAACATTTACGTTGCGGAAGCTTTGCTCGATAATCGTGATATTTTGAAAATAAGTAACTTTTATAAAACGCGCCCTAGAGCTAACCAATTTAATAACCCAAAATATTAAAAATAATAAAAAGAGCGGCCTTATTACAACTTAAACTAGAATAAAAATAATCAAAATAATAAATACGAAACTTATTTTAAAGAAAACAGAAACTTAATCTTCGTGGCCACTCTGAATCCTGCCCAGCTCCAAGTCCACCAACTAGGGCTCACTTGCAAGGATGGAAGAGAAAGAGGGTGAGTTTGGAAAACTCAGTGTGTAAAGTATCCCAACCAGAGCCCAAATCGGTTCAAGCTTTATTGGGCCTAAGCCCTATTCAGAAATCAGTGTTAACTGGGCCTTAGCCCATATCAATATTTGTAACGCCCCAATTTTTGGGAATTCTGTGAATGTTGGCTTAGGTTTAATTATGTTAGTGGGCCTCTAGAAGGCCCAAGCTTAAGATAGAACCCGGCAATTTTAGTTAATTTTTGTTCCATAAGAAAAAGGGGGTGAAATTATGAAATAGGACCTATGTGAAAATGTTTGAAAATGCTATAGGCTAAATTGAGTGGCCAAATAAATAGGAGTGCAAAATAGGAGGATTTGCATGACAAACCTCCCATTTTACATGAAGTGGCCAGCCATCATGTTGTAGTAGACAATATGAGCACTTGATATCTATAATTCATGGTACAAATTGATAATGGGTTAGGTAAATGTTCCATGATAATGGATTAGGTAAATATTCCATGATAATGGGTTAGGTAAATGTTCCATGATAATGGTTTAGGTAAATGTTCCATGATGGGCATTTCATGTCTTTTGTATTAAAGAATTAAATGGATGAAATATGAAATTTTATTAAAAGAAAAAGGGGTGAAAAGAACAAAGTTTTGTCTATCTTTGTTCATCATAGCCGAAAGTTAGAGAAGAGAAAGGAGAGGAGAAAGCTCTTGAATGTTTGGTCACTTGGGGAAGAAAATTGAAGGTAAGTTCATGGTAGTTTGCTTCTATCTTGATGTTCATGAGTTCTTCTTGATTCTATCTTAACTCTTGAAGCATATTTTGGTTTTTAGTTGTGTTGTGAGCATTTAGTCATGAATTAAAATGAAGGAAATGGTTGTTGTTTCATGTTCTTTTGAGGAAAAATGGAAGATAGGTGAAGTTGAGCCAAACAAATGAGCATGCATGTGCCTTAGATGCTAAGGGAAAAATTGGCTAACATGTTGTGCTTTAAAATGATGAAATGGAGATTATACTTAAGTAAACTCATAGACATGTGATGATTGATTGGTGATATACATGTTTAAATAACAAGCATGCAAGTTAGGTGTGAAAGAGTGATTTGGTAATAAATCTGCTTGGGACAGCAGTAGTAACGTGACTTTGGAAAATCACCATAAATTGTGGGAGATGAGTTAGAAGTTTCATAAATTATGTAATTAAAGCTTAATGAGTCTAGTTTCAAATGGAATAAACAAGAACATATTTTGAATTCTGTACAATGATAAATTTGATTCGTAATAAAGAGTGGTCAGATTAGTCAAACAGTGAAACATGGGAAACTTTAAGAAAAATCTGGTATTGATTGGCCATAGAAAAAATTCTGAAAATTTTATGGATAGAAGATATATGAGTCTATTTTCAGGGAAAATTAATGGCACTTGATTTGGAGTTTCGTAGCTCCAGTTATAAATAATTTAGTGACTATTGCTCAGGAAGACAGCTTGCAGTGAAATTATGATTATGTGGTAAACATTGACAAAAATTTGTTAATGAGTTGCTTATTGATTTCTTATAAGCTTACTATGATCTGTAGGTATGGTTGGCCGAATATTGTAGGGGGTTAATACGTGGTTTGTATTTGAATAGTTAGATTAACGTGTTAGTAATCCAATTGTAGGCGGTTCGTGTGTGGATCTCGTCAGCATATCGTCGCAAACAGGTGTGTAACTGACACCCTCTCATAGACTAGATTGGCAAAAGCCAAAAAGCTGAAATGCCGAAAAGTCAGTATTTTGGGAATTTGCGAGTGTCTGAATGCTCGTAAGATAGTTGGGTTTGTATATTTGGTAATCTAAAGTAATAAACTGTAGTACGTGCGATTTCGTACATTTTGATAATTTGGGCTTAATGGGCCAAAGATTGGGTTCATGGGCCAACGAGCCCAATTCGGTAAGTATGCGCGGTAAGTGTTCTGATAGTACGTAAATAGTTAGGATATGCATGAAAACCCTAAAAGCAGTTAAATTACTATAATACCCCTATGTATGAAAAATTACTGTTATACCCCTAGGTGCAAAATTACCGTTATACCCCTAGGGTTAATTTTGACTGAAAAGCATGACGATCTGATTCTGTATGATGTATGCCATGATTATATATCTGTTGCATGGGGACATGGGTTATATTATGGAGGAAGCGTCCTGGTGGCTATGCCACAATTATCTGATCTGGTGGCTCTGCCACATATATCTGTTCTGGTGGCTATGCCACGATTGTCTGATCTGGTGGCTCTGCCACATATATCTGTTCTGGTGGCTCTGCCACAATATCTGTATCTGGTGACTTCGTGAAAAGCATGACGATCTGATTCTGTATGATGTATGCCATGATTATATATCTATTGCATGGGGACATGGGTTATATTAAGGAGGAAGCGTCCTGGTGGCTATGCCACAATTATCTATTTGGTGGCTCTGCCACATATATCTGTTCTGGTGGCTCTGCCACAATATCTGTATCTGGTGACTTCGTCACAATATCTGGCAGCCTCGCTGCGATTTCTGTGGTGTGTAGCGGTTGGGTGGGTCAGTAGTCTCCCCACATAGTGTGTAGAGGTTTTGGGCTTTTAAATGTAATAAGGCCGCTTATTTATTTTTTATGGTTTTTATATGTTTTATTAAGATAGGTAATATTTATATTTAACTGTTGAAATTGGATAGCTTCAGGGCGCGTTTTCAAAAACAGTAATTGATTTCAAAATAACACGAAAACAAGCAAGGCTTCCGCAATGAAGATATACATGACGTTAAGGTACGGCAATGGCGGTTTGCATGTCTAGGATTGGATCCGAAGGGAGTTTGGTACTTAAGCAGTCCGATGGACTCACCTTCTTTTTTTCGGTTTCCTACCTGGTGCACAGCTTCCATTCACTTTAACCTATAATGAAATCATCTTTTAAAACACTCAGTAAGTTTTCTTTCTGGATCGGCAATGTTTTGAATGCTTCGATGTGGCATGTCGGATCCAGCCATAACGTTTGGGCAGGGTAAGGGGTGTTACATTTAGTGGTATCAGAGCCTAGGTTGCAACAACTCGGCTGTGGAATGGGTTTACAAAAACAAAGATTTTCAAAAACAAAAATTTTATAAAGAATGCGAAAAACTCGATTTTCAAAATTTAGATCTTTAGAAGGTGGCATTTCGAATCTCTAGCTCAAGCCTGTAAGTATTACTCTAAACTTTTCTGAATATTTTCCTGAATTATCTGTCTGTACTGAAACCCTATTAGGATAATCTAGATAGGATGATACTGAAACCATAGGAAAATCTGATAAGAGACTGAAACTATAGCTAGACTTCGATTCTGTGAAAACAAACTCTAAACTACTGTCTGATTCATAAAACATCTGTAATAAATACTGGAATATTAATTGATGCATAAAAATTCGTAATTAATATAATACGATATGAGTACAATAGGCCGTGGACGGAGCCGAGGAAGTGCTCGAGTGAGATCTTCATCTTCGAGACATATGCCGGCAGTGGATGCACCGGTACCACCGGCAACAGAGGTAGAGTCTTATGACCGTGGTGCCGGGGATGATGCCCTGTCACAAGCAATGCTTCGTGTTCTGGAAAGGGTTGTCGGGGCAAGTACGGTCAATGGAGTTCGGGGATCTATTTCTGAACGACTTCGGGCTAACGGAGCGGAGATCTTTAGGGGCATGTCTGGTATAGCCCCGAATATGGCGGAATATTGGTTGGAGGCCACAGAACGGATTATGGACAACTTGGACTACTCTGAGGAGATTGTGAGTGGGGTATCTGTACTAAGTCCTTTGGGTCACTCGGTTAGGGTAGACAAACTGTATAGGGATGTACCCTTAGAAACTCAAGGTAGGATTTTCCCTAGAGATTTGATGGAGTTACCGTTCGGAGAGTTTGATCTCATTTTGGGAATGGACTGGCTTGTTAAGCATAAGGCGACCCTGGATTGTGCTGCTAAACGAATGGTGTTAAGGACCACAAAGGATGAGGAGGTTATAGTGATAGGTGAGCGAAGGGATTATTTGTCCAATGTGGTGTCGGCTTTAAAAGCCGAAAAGTGGATTCGGAAAGGTTGTGAGGCCTATTTGGCATTTGTAAGTCAGTCAGAAGAGGAGGGACTGACAGTGGATAAGGTTAGGACCGTAAAAGAGTTCCAAGAAGTTTTTCCGGAGGAGCTTCCAAGATTGCCTCCGAACCGAGAAGTTGAGTTTGGAATAGATTTGTTTCTTGGAACGGCGCCCGTGTCCATCGCACCGTATAGGATGGCACCGAAGGAGTTAGTGGAGTTAAAGGCTCAAATTCAAGAGTTGTTGGATAGGGGCTTCATTAGGCCAAGTGTGTCTCCATGGGGAGCACCGGTGCTATTCGTGAAAAAGAAGAATGGTACGATGCGGATGTGCATTGATTATTGCCAGTTGAACAAACTGGCGATTAAGAATAAGTATCCACTGCCAAGGATTGATGATCTATTTGACCAGCTTAGAGGAGCTTCTGTATTTTCCAAGATCGACCTTCGATCTAGATATCATCAGTTAAGGGTCAAGGAGGCAGATATCCATAAGACAGCATTCAGGACTCGGTATGGTCATTACGAGTTTCTGGTTATGCCATTTGGGCTGACGAATGCTCCTGCAGCGTTTATGGATCTGATGAATCGTGTGTTCCAACCTTTTTTAGATCAGTTCGTAGTCATCTTTATTGACAATATCCTGGTATATTCTGAAACTGAAGCGAAACATGATGAGCATCTCCGTATAGTGCTGCGAGTGTTAAGGGAGAAGGAACTTTTTGCGAAGTTCAGCAAGTGTGAATTTTGGTTGAGGGAGGTAACCTTCTTAGGACATGTGGTCTCTGCCGAAGGGATTAAAGTGGACCCTCGAAAGATTGAAGCAATTTTGGAGTGGAAGGCACCTAGGACGGTGTCGGAAATTCGAAGTTTCCTAGGGTTGGCAGGATACTATAGAAGGTTTGTGGAAGGTTTTTCTGTGATGGCAGCACCTCTGACAAAACTCATAAGGAAAGGGGTACCGTTTGTATGGACTGAGACCCAGCAGGAGGCTTTTGAGAAGTTGAAGAAAGTTCTGACTGAAGCACCTGTGTTAATTCAGCCAGAGTCTGGGAAGGATTTTACTGTGTACAGTGACGCATCACATGTAGGCTTAGGCTGCATGTTAATGCAGGAGGGTAAGGTGGTTGCATATGCATCACGACAGCTTAAACCTCATGAAGGGAACTATCTTACTCATGATTTGGAGTTGGCGGCAGTGATATTTGCACTTAAGATTTGGAGACATTACTTGTACGGGGAGAGGTGTATTATATACACAGACCACAAGGGTCTTAAGTATTTGTTGACTCAGAAGGAGCTGAACCTTAGGCAAAGGAGATGGATTGAGTTGCTTAAGGATTATGACTATTCGATCGAGTATCACCAGGCAAGGCTAATGTGGTAGCCGATGCTCTAAGTCGTCAAACTGTATCTGATCTGAGAGCAATGTTTGCTCTTCTGAGTCTGTATGATGATAGAAGTCTGTTTGCTGAGTTGCAAGTGAGGCCAACCTGGGTGGATCAGATTAAGGAAAAGCAGTTGAACGATGAGTCTTTGGTCGCTCATTTTCAACAAGTTAAGGAAGGGGAAACTTTTGAGTTTGGGTTAAATGGCGAAGGAGTTCTGTGTTTCCGAGGAAGAATTTGTGTTCCGAAGGACTCTGATTTGAGGCAGACAATATTGAAGGAAGCTCATGGAGGACTTTGTGCCATGCATCCTGGAGGGAACAAGTTGTATCACGACTTACGAGAATTGTACTGGTGGCCTGGACTTAAACAAGAAGTAACAGAGTTTGTAGGGAAATGTCTGACATGCCAGCAAGTGAAAGCTGAGCATCAATTACCCTCTGGGCTGTTACAGTCAGTGAAGATACCACTTTGGAAGTAGGACAAGGTAACCATGGACTTTGTGAGTGGGCTGCCCTTGACACCATCAAAGAAAGACTCGGTGTGGGTGATTGTGGATAGGTTGACCAAATCGGCCCATTTCATACCTGTTCGTACTGACTTTTCACTTCAAAAGTTAGCCAAGTTGTATGTGGCGGAGATTGTGTGACTTCATGGAGTCCCAGTTTCAATTATTTCTGATCGGGATCCCAGATTTACATCTCGATTTTGGCAAAGGTTGCATGAGGCGTTGGGGACGCGATTGAATTTTAGTACGGCTTTCCATCCCCAGACTGATAGTCAATCGGAAAGGGTTATTTAGATTCTGGATGACATGTTGAAGGGATGCGTGATTGACTTTCGAGGTAGTTGGGAGGATTACTTACTGTTGGCAGAATTTGCATACAATAACAGTTACCAGGCGAGTATTCGAATGGCACCGTATGAAGCACTGTATGCTCAAAGGTGTCGTACACCTAGTTGTTGGACCGAACTAGGAGAGCGACAAGTTCTTGGGCCAGAGTTGGTAGCTGATACTGAGGATAAGGTCAGAATAATTAGGGACCGGTTAAAAGAAGAATTTGAGAGGCAAAAGTCATATGCAGATTTGAAGCGTAAGGAGATTGAGTACTCAGTAGGTGATATGGTCTTCTTAAAGGTTTCTCCTTAGAAAAAGATATTAAGGTTCGGTAAGAAGGGCAAGTTGAGTCCGCGGTTCATTGGGCCTTATCAGGTTTTGAAGCGAGTAGGCCCAGTGGCTTATCAGTTGGAATTGCCTCCAAAGTTAGACAGGATTCATGATGTTTTTCACGTCTCCATGTTAAGGCGTTATCGTGCTGACCCTACTCATGTCCTGCCAGTTGCAGAAATTGAAGTTCAGACTGATTTGACCTTTGAGGAAGAGCCTGTGCAAATATTGGCTCGAGATGTTAAGGTTCTCAGAAGGAAATCTGTCCCGTTAGTGAAAGTACTTTGGCGTAATCATAGAAGGGAAGAAGCTACTTAGGAATCAGAAGAGACTATGCGTCAATAATACCCTCAACTAGTTGGATCAGGTAAATTTCGAGGACGAAATTTCTTTAAGGAGGGTAGAGTTGTAACGCCCCAATTTTTGGGAATTCTGTGAATGTTGGCTTGGGTTTAATTATGTTAGTGGGCCTCTAGAAGGCCCAAGCTTAAGATAGAACCCGGCAATTTTAGTTAATTTTTGTTCCATAAGAAAAAGGGGGTGAAATTATGAAATAGGACCTATGTGAAAATGTTTGAAAATGCTATAGGCTAAATTGAAGTGGCCAAATAAATAGGAGTGCAAAATAGGAGGATTTGCATGACAAACCTCTCATTTTACATGAAGTGGCCAGCCATCATGTTGTTGTAGACAATATGAGCACTTGTTATCCATAATTCATGGTACAAATTGATAATGGGTTAGGTAAATGTTCCATGATAATGGATTAGGTAAATATTCCATGATAATGGGTTAGGTAAATGTTCCATGATAATGGTTTAGGTAAATGTTCCATGATGGGCATTTCATGTCTTTTGTATTAAAGAATTAAATGGATGAAATATGAAATTTTATTAAAAGAAAAAGGGGTGAAAAGAACAAAGTTTTGTCCATCTTTGTTCATCATAGCCGAAAGTTAGAGAAGAGAAAGGAGAGGAGAAAGCTCTTGAATGTTCGGTCACTTGGGGAAGAAAATTGAAGGTAAGTTCATGGTAGTTTGCTTCTATCTTGATGCTCATGAGTTCTTCTTGATTCTACCTTAACTCTTGAAGCATATTTTCGTTTTTAGTTGTGTTCTGAGCATTTAGTCATGAATTAAAATGAAGGAAATGGTTGTTGTTTCATGTTCTTTTGATGAAAAATGGAAGATAGGTGAAGTTGAGCCAAGCAAATGAGCATGCATGTGCCTTAGATGCTAAGGGGAAAAATTGGCTAACATGTTGTGCTTTAAAATGATGAAATGGAGATTATACTTAAGTAAAATCATAGATATGTGATGATTGATTGGTGATATACATGTTTAAATAACAAGCATGCAAGTTATGTGTGAAAGAGTGATTTGGTAATAAATCTGCTTGGGACAGCAGCAGTAACGTGACTTTGGAAAATCCCATAAATTGTAGGAGATGAGTTAGAAGTTTCATAAATTATGTAATTAAAGCTTAATGAGTCTAGTTTCAAATGGAATAAACAAGAACATATTTTGAATTCTGTACAATGAGAAATTTGATTCGTAATGAAGAGTGGTCAGATTAGTCAAACAGTGAAACATGGGAAACTTTAAGAAAAATCTGGTATTTATTGGCCATACCAAAAATTCTGAAAATTTTATGAATAGAAGATATATGAGTCTATTTTCAGGGAAAATTAACGGAACTTGATTTGGAGTTTCGTAGCTCCAGTTATAAATAATTTAGTGACTGCTGCTCAGGAAGACAGCTTGCAGTGAAATTATGATTATGTGGTAAACATTGAGAAAAATTTGTTAATGAGTTGCTTATTGATTTCTTATAAGCTTACTATGATCTGTAGGTGTGGTTGGCCGAATATTGTAGGGGGTTAATACATAGTTTGTATTTGAATAGTTAGATTAATTGTTAGTAATCCAATTGTAGGCGGTTCGTGTGTGGATCTCGTCAGCATATCGTCGCAAACAGGTGTGTAACTGACACCCTCTCATAGACTAGATTGGCAAAAGCTGAAAAGCCGAAATGCCAAAAAGTCAGTATTCTGGGAATTTGCGAGTGTGCGAATGCTCGTAAGATAGTTGGGTTTGTATATTTGGTAATCTAAAGTAATAAACTGCAGTACGCGCAATTTCGTACATTTTGATAATTTGGGCTTAATGGGCTAAAGATCGGGTTCATGGGCCAACGGGCCCAATTCGGTAAGTATGCGCGGTAAGTGTTTTGATAGTACGTAAATAGTTAGGATATGCATGAAAACCCTAAAAGCAGTTAAATTACTATAATACCCCTATGTATGAAAAATTACTGTTATACCCCTAGGTGCAAAATTACCGTTATACCCCTAGGGTTAATTTTGACTGAAAAGCATGACGATCTGATTCTGTATGATGTATGCCATGATTATATATCTGTTGCATGGGGACATGGGTTATATTATGGAGGAAGCGTCCTGGTGGCTATGCCACAATTATCTGATCTGGTGGCTCTACCACATATATTTGTTCTGGTGGTTATGCCACGATTATCTGATCCGGTGGCTCTGCCACAATATCTGTTTCTGGTGACTTCGTCACAATATCTGGCAGCCTCGCTGCGATTTCTGTGGTGTGTAGTGGTTGGGTGGGTCGAGTAGTCTCCCCACATGGTGTAAGGCTGGTACGGGGGTGTTATGGATGAATCCGGGTTGGGTTTCTGCATAAACATGTAATATCTATTTTGTTATGTTATGGGCCTATGGACTTTATTCTGAATTTCTTTTCTGGGCTAAGGCCAACTTATTATGTTTCTGTGGGTTGAGCTGATTTAGACTATGGTTGGGTTATTTTACACACTGAGTTTCTCCAAACTCACCCCTTTTATTTTCATCCACGCAAGTAATCCCCAACCATAGTGGGTTTGGAGCTGTGAGGGAATTCGGAGTGGCCACCCGTTCTGAAAGTTTGATTTTCTTCTGGTGAACTAGATATCTTTTTAATTACGTTTGAGGTTTTGGGCTTTTAAATGTAATAAGGCCGCTTATTTATTTTTGATGGTTTTTATATGTTTTATTAAGATAGGTAATATTTATATTTAACTGTTGAAATTAGATAGCTTCAGGGCGCGTTTTCAAAAACAGTAATTGATTTCAAAATAACACGAAAACAAGCAAGGCTTCCGCAATGAAGATATTTTCCAAAATTAATCACTTTTCCTAAAAATGACTTAATCAAATAGGTTTCCTAGAAATATACATGACGTTAAGGTATGGCAATGGCGGTTTGCATGTCTAGGATTGGATCCGAAGGGAGTTTGGTACTTAAGCAGTCCGATGGACTCACCTCCTCTTTTCCGGTTTCCTACCTGGTGCACAGCTTCCATTCACTTTAACCTATAATGAAATCATCTTTTAAAACACTCAGTAAGTTTTCTTTCTAGATCGGAAATATCTTGAATGCTTCGATGTGGCATGTCAGATCCAGCCATAACGTCTGGGCCGGGTAAGGGGTGTTACAATATTAATCTGGGCCATAGCCCCTTACAGTATCAAAGTATATTGAGCCTAGCCCATATCAGTATCAATCTGGGTCGTAGCCTTATTACAAGTCGAGATATATTGGGTCTTGCCCATATTAACATAGTTGGGCCCACTTCAATACAGTTGGCCCATAACAAAACAGTCTCATATGATTAATGCATGATAACCCCATCCAACCCTGCACTTGCCTCCGTCCATCCTTACACTTCCTGTGGGGAATAAATCACCCACGCCATCCCTACACTTACAGTGTTAGCACCGGTTGCGGCACTAACTATAATCCGCAGCAAAGCTGCTTATATCAGAATATGTGGCACAGCCACCAGAACGGGTTCTTCTTCCATAACATAACCCAAATCCCATGCAACGATATACATGTCATGGCATACAACAAACAGAATCAGAATATCATGCATTTCAGTCAAAATTAACCCTAGGGGTATAACGGTCATTTTACACCTAAGGGTAAAATGGTAATTTCCATACTTAGGGGTATTTTAGTAAAATTCACTATTTTAGGGTTTACATACATCCTACAACCGTTAACGCATCAACAGAAACACTTACCGAGCGTCTTTACTGAATTGAGTTTGTTGGCCCATTAACCCGTTTTCGACCCATTAAGCCCAAATATACCGAAGTGCACGAAATTGCACACTCTACAATCATACCGCTTTAGATTACTAAAACTAACAAACAACCATCTCACGAGCGCTTGCACGCTCGCAAGTTCACAAAATGCTGGCTTTCCGGCATTTCGGCTTTTCAGCTTTTGCCAATCTAGTCTATGAGTGGTTGTCGTTTCCACACCTGTTTGCGACGAAACGCTGACGAGTTCCACACACGAACTGCCTACAATCAATTACTAATACTTTAACTATGAATCCATAGCAACTTATCTGCAAAACTCCTTAGTAAAAATCGACCATTAACACTTTAGGCACTAGTGTTCTTACCTTTGCCGAAAAAATGGACTAGATCTAATTCTGGTCATTCCAAATATCCAAGCCCTTGATTAGTAGCCTTTAATCCACACTATAGGAAAACAAATCAGACATCACCACTAAACCCTTTGAGTACAACCAACAGGCACCCTTTGCATATAGGGGTTTTTCAGCTTTTACCTTAATTCATGAATAACGAAAGAAAGATTCGAGCGTTTACCTATATCATTATGACACTACTCCCAATCAATTGTAGATCCAACCACCGCACAAGAAGGGAAAATACTCAACCAAGGGTTCGGCCTTTGCAGTACCTCAAAGTAGTAAGATTTTGGTTTTGGAAGAAAAGATACGAGGTTTGGCTTTAATGGAAATTTGGCTAACCAGTTTTGTTGAGGATTTATTAGAGAAAAGAAGAAGAAGAATATGAAAAATTTAGGTTCGGCAAAAAGATAGGATGAGAATCGGCAAGAAGAGAAAGAAAAGAGAAGAGGGGAACAGATGAGAGAAGGAAAAAAAAGAATAGAAAATAGAAGAAGGAAAAAAAATGAATCCAAAATATATGGCATTTAATATAGCTATGGTCGAAAGAGTGCCTTTCGGCATAGTAATTATTTTTAAATTCCAATTCCCTAATTTGCTCCTTGATTTTTGGCTAAATTAATTTCATTCAAACTCCCAACCGATCAGCAGCCTTATCCATATGCTTGCACCGCTTCAGCATGCTGCCAAGAGTCCTGGTCAGACCCCAATTCCTTCCCCACGCATGCAGCAAAAATCCAAACTTTGCGTGCGCGAATTGCAGCTCAAACCCCAGACCTCCATCCGCCCTGCGCCGATATTCGTGCTACTGGCCACTGCACCATACTTCATTCCTTACTAACATATGGTCATAATTAATTATAAACCTTACCTGCTTCAGTTCTGGCCCACTTTAAAAATTAAGCAGAATTCGCCCGCATACAAACTAGAACCTGCGCCCTCTCCATATGCCCAGCACATTGCTACCACTGAGCCACAGGCGCTTCTTGTGACATAGCTCGGTCGCAATTATCCTTAAACCTTACTTTAGTGCGATCTGGCTTCTTAAAATAAAAAACAAGCCTTTGCATGTGCCAACCCTCAAACCTAGGCACTATACCACACTCCCAGCGCCTCTGCCACTGGGCCGAACTTCCCTTTTGTGTTACCTTTTAACCCCAAATTTATATAACACTTCCCTGCCTCATTCCTTGATATAAAGAAAAATAAAACTCTTTTGAACATGTTGGGAGTCGAACCCCAACTCTCCTTCCCACTACCTAGCATGCTTAGCCACTAGGCCAGGTGCTCCTTTTTGCTAAAACTCAGCCCAAATTATTAATAAAGCCTACTGCCCAGATTCCCTAAGGTAGCATGAAATTAAAATTTTTCTAGAGTCTTAAACACCAAAACAACAATACTTTTATAAATATATATATTTTCCTATATAATAATAATTATAATAATAATTTTATAAATATATCTAATAATAAAAATTTCAAATATCAATAATACAGTAAATAATAATAATTTTCATAAAAATTTTCAAACATACATGCAGTAATATTTTTCTAATAATAATTTTATCTCATAATACTAATTAAAATTTCGTAAAAATTTAAAATATCCGTAATAATAAATATAGTAAAAATTTTCTAGTAGTAATTCAAAATTTTTTTTCTTAAACGGTAATATTTAAAACTTCCTAATTATTCAGGTTTCCTTCTATCCGAACCCCAGACTGAAAGCCCAACTCTTCTAGCCCCCAAAAATCGGGGTGTTACATGAATTTTCCTTAGGTCCTAGCAGCCCATTAATTTCATTTATTTCACATTTTGACCCCTTAATTTACAAATTTCACAGTTTAGTCCTTAATAAGCATTTTTATCAAAAATCACTTAATAAACTATGATAATCTAATAAAAAATATTTATTTTTCATCATCAAACAACAAAAACATCAAATTATCAACAATGGCAAATCACAAATTCATCACCAAATCCGAAAATTAAAGCATGGGCTTTGTAACATCCCGAAATATGGTCTAGTTGGAATAATGGTTTCGAGACCATAAATATGACATTAAAATATTTATATTTTGATCATTATGAGATTTATAATATAATATTATGCATGTGGTAAAGTTTCATGAGGAAATTTAAGAATAAAGTGTCCAATTACAAAATAAGGACTAAATTGAATAAGATGAAAAACTTGGGTTTTAGGTGCAATTTAAGAGAAATTGTTCTGAAATATGAATTAGAAGGTCCTAAAGAGAAATTTTCCCAATTTCTAAATTTTTGGACAAATATGGACATCTATGGAACTTTTTGTAAGTTTAGTGAGTAAGGGCATTTTGGTAATTTGGATATTAAATGAATTAAAAAGGGAAAAAGAGCTAAAAACCATCTCATCTTTCTCATGTTGCTGCCGAAAATTCAAAGGTACCATAGCTAGGGTTTCTTCAACTTTCAAGCTTGATAGTAAGTCAATCCTAGCCCCGTTTTTAATGTTCTTTGTATTTTTGACATCCTTGCAACTTGCTCTCTTCATTTCTACCCATATTTCATGCTAGGGTTTATTTTTAGAAAATTAACCATGCATGAGATAGAGGTATTTTGGTGGATTATGGAAGAATATGATAGTTTAAGGTATGGAGAACAACTTTTGTTAAGAGATTTTGCATTGAAACCCTAAAAAGGACTTATTTGTAAAAGTTATGAAAATAGGTAGAAAAGTGTGAAATGAAGGAAAGTATGGGTTGATTTAAGTACAAGAGGTATTCGGCTAGGCTTGGGTAACCAAAAAATCACTTGCATTTCTTCATACGAGCCTAAGGACTAATTTGTGAATAAGTGAATGTTTAGGGGTAAAAAGGGTAATTTTATCAAAGCACGAATTTAGGGTCGATTTGAGTAATGTATGAATTTAATAAGCTAAATTTGCTATGATAGATCAAGAAAGACAAGAATCGAGTCTTGCTAAAGGCAAGAACAAAGTGTACGAGGCATAGGCACTATTTTGAATATTTTGTACCGAGGTAAGTACATGTACAAATAAATACCTTAATTAATGTTTTAAATGTTTAAATAACATATGGATAATTAATATATTATTTGGTTACCTTATTGCCATAATATGTTTTGATGTTTTATTCTTATGTTACAAGTGTTGCCATGTTAGCATTTGTATATGATAAGGTCATATGTTATAAGGCCAAAATTCTGAGAATGTTCGACAAAGAGACGTAAGTCCAAAAATCCCGTTTGAACTTAGGAATAGGTAAGGATACAAGTGACATGTCACTAGGATAGCTATGTACGTATGAGCTCGTTTGATGACATGATATATGCTAGGTCCAGGAGCTTGTGTAGCCCCGTTGAGAGGCATGTAATTATGTGGTACACGCTAGGTTCGGGAGCTTATGTAGCCCTGTTGAGAGGCATGGTAATGTGATGCATGCTAGGTCTGGATGCTCATATGTAGCCCTGTTGAGAGGCGTGCTATGTCATGATTATGGCACTTCAGTGCATTTATATCCAAGTATCCTATCCGTTATTCCAAATGTTCAGCAGGTAATGTATACGAGGTTCGAACGTAAACTAAGTAAAATGCATATGTGTACAGGGGAGCAAAGGTATGTGTTTAATCTGTGTACTTATACGACTATGATCATCCATAGCAATATATGTTTTTATGTATTATGCTTATAAAGAAAATTTAGATCACATGTTTGATGAAAGGTATGAAAAAGTGACAAAGGTGTAAATAATATTCTATGGTTTAATTAAGATTTACTTTATTTGTATGTGTACTTACTAAGCTTTGTAGCTTACTCCTCCCTTTTCTAGTTCTTTTAGATTCGTCAAGCTAGCTAAAAGGATCGAGAACGTCGGAGCTCGGGTCACACTATCAACTAAACTTTGGGTATAATACATTTGATTATTTTGAGTCATGGCATGTATAGGTGATTGTTATTTTGTATATGTGTCATGTCATGTGGCTAGCCCAAAGTAATGGTTCCCTAATTGGTATGATTATTTTGTATATGGCCAAGTGAATTGGTCCATATAGTTAATTGGAGTGTTTTCTTATAATTATCTCTTGATTTGATGCCAAATTATGTATGTGATTGTAGTCTATGCTAGATAGTAGGATGTTAAGCATGTTGGAGTACATGAGGGTTCTTGGGTGACCAATGGCTTTGAAAATAGCCTCCAAATGGTCCACATGAATAGACACATGAATAGGTTTCTAAACCGTGTGTGACACAAGGCAGCCCACACGGGCGTGTCGTTTAGCCATGTGTCCCCTACACCCCAAAATTTCTATGTTGCATGCTTTATAGTAACTACACGGGTTGGGGACACGGCCGTGTGTCTCATCCGTGTGTGACTAGAGGTGTGCATGGGTCGGGCCGGGCCGGGCCCACCAAAAATTTTAGGCCCATTTTCTAGGCTTGGGCCCGGCCCGGCCCAAAATATGGGCCTAAAAATTTGCCCAAGCCTAGCCCGAAATAAAATTGTTAAGCCCGAGCCCGGCCCGGCCCGGCCCATATTAAATTTTTTAACTTATTTTATTAAATAAAAAATTTTAAAATATATTAAATAATCAAATACATTTAAAACAAATATTAAAACAAGAAACAAATAAAAAATATATTAAAACAATTCTTAAAACAATACACAAATTGAAAATATATAATAAAAATTGATTATATTAAAATTAAAATTAAAATATAAATATAATTAAAAATAAAAAATATATATTTATTATATAATTCAGGCCGGGCCGGGCCCAGGCCAAAAAAATTTTACCCGAGCCCGGCCCATTTTCTAAACAAGCCTTATTTTTGTGCCCAAACCCATATTTCGGGCCTATATTTTTACCCAAACCCTCCCATTTCTCGGGCGAGCCTTCGGGCCGGGCCGGGTAGCCCGGCCCATGCACACCTCTATGTATGACACACAGGCAGACCACACGACCGTGTGCTTTGGCCGTGTGTCCCTAAATGATTGATGATGTCATAAACATAATGTCTAGGTTTTTGAACACGAGGGTGTCTAGGCCGTGTGAGGGACACGGGCCGAGGACACGGGCGTGTGTCTAGGCCGTGTGAAAACCATTGCAGCTTGAACTGAATTAAATAAATTTCAGGATCCCATACGGGCTAGGGGCACGGGCATGTCCCAAGCACATGGGCATGCGGTGTGCCTCTACACGGGTGTGTGAGGCCAGAGCATAAAAATTTTCTTAAGTTTTTCATATGTTCTTGATTCAGTCTCGGACCACTTCAAATGTATGCTTCGGGCCTCGTAAGCCCATATAAGGGACAAAATGATGGAACTGAAATTTTATGACCCACATTTTTGTTGGATGTTTGTATGTTCGTCCGGTAATGCCTCGTACCTTATCTCGGCTTTAGGTACGAGTAAGGGGGGTTACATTTATTGGTATCAAGCTACGGTTTAGTTAGTTCTCGGACTACGTAACCTAGCTATACATTCCATGAGTATATTTTTTATAGTGTGACAACTCTTGACGATATAAATTGTATTTTTCATATAGTATGGATCTTGATCGAGCTGTGGCCGACGATGTTGAGAGTAATGCACCAGCCCCCGCTCAAGGGACGATGCTAGAGGGGGATAGACCCGATACAGTTAGCCAAGGGGGGAGGCTAGGGAGGCTTTCCTACAAATGATGAATAACTGGTACACCAAGTTTATGAGAGCGAACCCTAATGCTCAAGCCCCACCTCTTCCACCCCCTTTGAACCCTCAACTCGTGCTTATGATGCCTCGAAACATGGACTTCATGAGATTTGCTAGGACCCCCGTAGATAATATTAGAAAATAAGGGGCCGAGGAATATAGAGCAAATACTGATGACGATGCGAAGAGAGCCGAGTTTTAGCTCAAGAATTTGATCCGAGTATTTGAGGAGCTATCTTTCACGCCCGAGGAGTGCCTTAAGTGTTCCATTTCTCTACTGAGGTATGATGCTTATCATTGGTGGAAGACTTTGATCTCAGTAGTGCCTAAGGAGGCTGTCACTTGGGAGTTCTTTCAGGAGGAATTCCGAAAGAAGTATATCAGCGAAAGGTTTATTGATTATAAACGAAAGGAATTCCTCGAGCTTAAGCAAGGACGTATGACAGTGACGGAATACGAACGGAAATTTGTTTGATTAAGTAAGTATGTTTGAGAGCGTGTGCCCACTGAGGCCAAGATGTGCCACAGGTTCGAAGATGGACTCAATAAGGACATTAAGGTATTAGTAGGCATCCTTGAACTTAAAGAATTCGTTATACTTGTCAAACAGGCATGTAGGGCTGAAGAACTAACGAAAGAAAAGAAGAAAGTCGAGTCAGAGGCTAGAGATGTTAGAAAGAGAATAATGAGTAGATCGGCTCCAACACAATCCAAGAAATTAAGAGATGTACCTCCTCGTTCTTATGCATCGACAGGACGCTCCTATGGAAACTGTAAGAAGCAAGGCCCGAGTTTTAGCACTCAAGCTACATCTATGGCTAGTGTAGATGACACTAAGACTCATCAATTTGAGTGTTAACACTGCGGGAAATGTCCCCTGGGTCTGTGTAGAAGAAATGAGGGGATGTGTTTTGGATGTGGTTCTCTGGATCATTTCGTTAGGGATTGCCCCGAGCTGGGCAAGAAACTTCAGACTAGCAGACAGAGTGGTTTGGCTCCTAGAGGGAGGCCCTTGAAGAATATCGGTAGTGGAGCTGGCAACAATAATACGACTCGAGAGACTGTTGTGTGATCTGAGGCTAGGACCCCAGCTAGAGCCTATGCCATACATGCTCGAGAGGAAGTATCTTCACTAGAGGTGATCACCGGTACATTTTCTTTCTATGACCAAGATGTTATTGCTTTAATAGGTCCAAGCTCTACTCATTCGTATATATGCATGACATTGGCATCTAGCATGAATTTACTTGTAGAGTTTACAGAATTTGTGATTAGAGTATCAAATCCTTTAGGCAAGTATGTCTTAGTAAATAAGATATGTAAGAAATGTCCTTTTGATGATTAGAGGTCTTTGCTTTCTGGCCGATTTGATGTTGTTGTTGTTTGACGAATTTGATATTATTTTGGGTATGGACTAGTTGACATTTCACGGTGCTATAGTGGACTGTAGACGGAAAGTTATTAAATTAAGACATGGAAGCGGTGAGATCCTTCGGGTAGAGTCCGATGAGTCTAGTAGGTCACCGATTGTAATTTCTTCAATAGATGCCCAGAAATGTTTAAGAATGGGTATGAAGCTTATTTTGCTTATGTGATAAATTTAAAGGAACCTGAGTTGGAGGTTGAATTAGTACCTATAGTACGTGATTTTGTGGATGTGTTTCCAGAGGAATTGCCAGGTTTGCCCCTGGTTAGAGAGGTTGAATTTGGCATTGAGTGGATGCAAGGGATGCACCTATTTCAATTGCTCCATATAGAATGGCTCCAACGGAACTGAAAGAGTTAAAGTCTCAAATACAAGAACTAGCTGACAAGGGATTTGTAAGACCAAGCTTTTCACCATGGGGTGCTCCCATGTTGTTTGTGAAGAAGAAGGATGGTTCCATGAGATTATGTATCGATTACCGATAATTAAATAAGGTAACGATCAAGAACAAGTATCCACTCCCAAGAATTGACGATTTGTTTGATCAGTTAAAAAGGGCAACATGGTTTTCTAAGATTGATCTGAGGTCTGGCTATTATCAACTTTGAGTTAAGGAAGCAGACGTGCCTAAAACTGCTTTTAGGACTAGGTACAGTCACTATGAATATCTAGTTATGCCGTTTGGACTAACAAATGCTACAGCCGTATTTATGGATTTAATGAATAGAATTTTTCGGCCTTATTTGGATAAATTTGTTGTAGTGTTTATTGATGAGATTTTAATATACTCGAGAAATAAGAAAGAGCATACCGAACACTTGAAGATTGTTCTACAGATTTTGAGGGACAAGCAATTGTATGCTAAGTTCAGTAAGAGTGAGTTTTGGCTTCAGGAAGTTGGATTCCTAAGCCACATCATTTTAGGCGGTGGAATTCGAGTTGATCCCAGTAAGATTTCTGCCATTGTTGAATGGAAGCCTCCAAAGAATGTAACCAAAGTTAGGAGCTTTTTAGTATTAGCAGGTTACTACCGAAGGTTCATAAAGGGATTTTCTATGATAGCCACCCCTATGAGAGACTACTGCAAAAAGATGTCAAGTTTGAGTGGACGGAAAAGTGTCAACAAAGTTTTGAGAAGTTGAAAATGTTACTGACGGAGGCACCAGTGCTAGTACAACCTGAATCAGGGAAGGAATTTACAATTTTCAGTGATGCATTTTTGAATGGACTGGGCTGTGTGCTTATGCAAGAACGTAAAGTTGTGGCCTATACTTCTAGACAGTTAAAGCTTCACGAGAAGAATTATCCGATGCACAATCTAGAATTAGTCACGATTGTGTTCGCTTTGAAGATTTGGCGTAACTACTTGTTCAGTGAGAAATGCCATGTCTAAACTGACCATAAAAGTCTTAAGTATTTGATGACTCAGAAGACTTGAATTTAAGACAACAGAGATGGCTAGAATTGTTGAAAGACTATGAACTCGTGATTGATTATCATCTGGGAAAGGCGAACGTGGTCGCCGATGCTTTGAGCAGAAAGTCTTTGTTCGCTTTGAGGGCTATGAACACTCAGATGATTTTATGTGATGATGGTTCTATTTTGGCCAAATTGAGAGCTAGGCCAACTCTTCTTCATCAGATCTGCGAGACTCAGAAAGTTGATAAAGAATTACTAGCTAAGAAAATTCAATGCGAGTCCTCTAGTGAATATGATTTTTAGGTCGACTCTGATGGATGTCTGAGATTCAGAGGTAGAATCTATGTTCCTAGAGATGCTGAGCTAAATCAGAATATTTTGCAAGAAGCACATGATAGTAGTATGTCTATTCACCCGGGGAGTACAAAGATGTACAATGACTTGAAGGAAACTTATTGGTGGAACGGCATGAAAAGAGACATATCTGATTTTGTACCAAGATGTATGATTTGTCAACAAGTCAAAACTAAACATCAAGTACATTCTCGATTACTTCAGCCCATTGTGATCCCAGATTGGAAATGGGATCGAGTTACTATGGATTTTGTAACTGGATTACCAGTTACTCTGAAGAAAAAGGACTCTATTTGGGTAATAGTCGACAGATTGACTAAGTCGGCTCATTTTATACCGGCACGCACTGACTATTCTCTTGGCAAGTTAGCTAATTTGTACATATTAAATATTGTTAGACTTCACAGTGTACCTTTTTCTATCATTTCGGATAGAGACCTGAGGTTCACATCTCGATTTTGGAAAAATTTGCAAGTGGCTTTGGGTACAAAACTAAATTTTAGTACTTCTTTCGACCTGTAGACCGATGGACAATCCGAGAGAATAATTCAGACACTTGAGGATATGCTTCGATGTTGTGTTCTTGAGTTTAGAGGTAGTTGGGAAACTTATTTGCCTTTGGTCGAGTTTGCTTACAACAATAGCTATCAGTCTAGTTTGAAGATGGCTCCTTACAAAGCCTTGTATAGACGAAGATGCCAAACTCCCTTGTTTTGGATAGAGCTCAAGGAAAGCAAGATTTACGGAGTTGATTTGATTAAAAAAACTGAGGATAAGGTTAAAGTGATTCGAGATTGTTTAAAAGCAGCATTGGATAGACAAAAATCGTATGCGGATTTAAAAAGGAAAGAGATCGAATATCAAGTGGGCGGCAAGGTATTTTTGAAATCGTCGCCATGAAAAAAAGTTCTAAGATTTGGTAAGAAAGGCAAGTTAAGCCCTCATTTTATTGGACCTTACGAGATCGCCGAGAGAATTGGGCCGGTTGCCTATCGTTTAGCTTTGCCATCAGAGTTGAAAAGAATTCACGACCTATTCCATGTGTCCATGTTATGTCAATATCGATCAGACCCCTTGCATGTGATTACTCCAACTGAGGTTGAAATCTAACCAGATATGACTTGTGGTGAAGAACCGGTTAAGATTTTGGCAAGAGAAGTTAAGCAACTGAGGAATAAAAGTGTGGCTCTTGTGAAAGTACTTTGGCATTGACATGGAGTCGAAGAGGCCACTTGGGAACCCGAGAAGACTATGAGAAGTCAAAATTCGAATTTGTTTCTAGGTAAGACTTTCGAGGACGAAAGTCCCTTAAGGGGGAGAATTGTAACATCCCGAAATATGGTCTAATCAGAATAATGGTTTTGAGACCATAAATTCGAAGTTAAAATATTTAGATTTTAATCATTATGAGATTTAGAATATAAGATTATGCATGTGGTAAAGTTTCATGAGGAAATTTTAAGAATAAAGTGTCCAATTACAAAATAAGGACTAAATTGAATAAGAGGAAAAACTTGGGTTTTAGGTGCAATTTGTGATAAATTATTTTGAAATATGAATTAGAAGGTCCTAAAGAGCAATTTGCCCAATTTCTAAATTTTTGAACAAATATGGACATCTATGGAAATTTTTGTAAGTTTAGTGAGTAAAGGCATTTTGGTCATTTGGATATTAAATGAATTAAAAAGGGAAAAATAGCTAAAAACCATCTCATCTTTCTCTTGTTGCTGCCGAAAATTCAAAGGTACCATAGCTAGGGTTTCTTCAACTTTCAAGCTTGATAGTAAGTTAATCCTAGCCCCGTTTTTAATGTTCTTTGTATTTTCGACATCCTTGCAACTTGCTCTCTTCATTTCTACCCATATTTCATGCTAGGGTTTATTTTTAGAAAATTACCGATGATGAGTTAGATGTATTTTGGTGGATTATGGAAGAATATGATAGTTTAAGGAATGGAGAACAACTTTTGTTAAGAGATTTTGCATGGAAACCCTAAAAAGGACTTATTTGTAAAAGTTATGAAAATGGGTAGAAAAGTGTGAAATGAAGGAAAGTATGGGCTGCTTTAAGTACAAGAGGTATTCGGCTAGGCTTGGGTAACCGAAAAATCACTTGTATTTCTTCATACGAGGCTAAGGACTAATTTGTGAATAAGTGAATGTTTAGGGGTAAAAAGGGTAATTTTATCAAAGCATGAATTTAGGGTCGATTTGAGTAATGTATGAAGTTAATAAGCTAAATTTGCTATGATAGATCAAGAAAGACAAGAATCGAGTCTTGCTAAAGGCAAGAACAAAGTGTACGAGGCATAGGCACTATTTCGAATATTTGTACCGAGGTAAGTACATGTACAAATAAATACCTTAATTAATGTTTTAAATGTTTAAATAACATATGGATAATTAATATATTATTTGGTTACCTTATTGCCATAATATGTTTTGATGTTTTATTCTTATGTTACAAGTGTTGCCATGTTAGCATTTGTATATGATAAGGTCATATGTTATAAGGCCAACATTCCGAGAATGTTTGACAAAGAGACGTAAGTCCAAAAATCCCGTTTGAACTTAGGAATAGGTAAGGATACAAGTGACATGTCACTAGGATAGCTATGTATGTACGAGCTCGTTTGATGGCATGATACATGCTAGGTCCAGGAGCTTGTATAGCCCCGTTGAGAGGCATGTAATTATGTGGTACACGCTAGGTCCAGGAGCTTATGTAGCCCTGTTGAGAGGCGTGGTAATGTGATGCATTCTAGGTCTAGGTGCTCATATGTAGCCCTGTTGAGAGGCGTGCTATGTCATGATTATGGCACTTCGGTGCGTTTATATCCAAGTATCCTATCTGTTATTCCAAATGTTCAGCGGGTAATGTATACGAGGTTCGAACGTAAGCTAAGTAAAATGCATATGTGTACAGGGGAGCAAAGGTATGTGCTTAATCTGTGTACTTATACGACTATGATCATCCATGGTAATATATGTTTTTATGTATTATGCTTGTAAAGAAAATTTAGATCACATGTTTGATGAAAGGTATGAAAAAGTGACAAAGGTGTAAATAATATTCTATGGTTTAATTAAGATTTACTTTATTTGTATGTGTACTTACTAAGCTTTGTAGCTTACTCCTCCATTTTCTAGTTCTTTTAGATTCGTCAAGCTAGCTCAAAGGATCGAGAACGTCGGATCTCAGGTCACACTATCAACTAAACTTTGGGTATAATACATTTGATTATTTTGAGTCATGGCATGTATAGGTGATTGTTATTTTGTATATGTGTCATGTCATGTGGCTAGCCCAAAGTAATGGTTCCCTAATTGGTATGATTATTTTGTATATGGCCAAGTGAATTGGTCCATATAGTTAATTGGAGTGTTTTCTTATAATTATCTCTTGATTTGATGCCAAATTATGTATGTGATTATAGTCTATGCTAGATAGTAGGATGTTAAGCATGTTGGAGTACATGAGGGTTCTTGGGTGACCAATGGCTTTGAAAATAGCCTCCAAATGGTCCACATGAATAGACACATGAATAGGTGTCTAAACCGTGTGTGACACACGGACAGGCCACAGGGCGTGTCGTTCAGCCATGTGTCCCCTGCACCCCAAAATTTCTATGGTGCATGCTTTGTAGTAACTACATGGGTTAGGGACACTGCCTTGTATCTCATCCGTGTGTGACACACGGATGAGACCACACGGCTGTGTGCTTTGGCCGTGTGTCCCTAAATGAATGATGATGTCATAAACAGAATGTCCATGTTTTTGAACACGGGCGTCTCTATGCCGTGTGAGGGACACAGGCCGAGGACACGGGCATGTGTCTAGGCCGTGTGAAAACCACTGCACCTTGAACTAAATTAAATAAATTTTAGGATCCCACACGGGCTAGGGGCACGGACGTGTCCCAAGCACATGGGCATGTGGTGTGCCTCTATATAGGCGTGTGAGGCCAGAGCACAAAAATTTTCTTAAGTTTTTCATACGTTCTCGGTTCAGTCCCGGACCACTTCAAATGTATGCTTCGGGCCTCGTAAGCCCATATAAGGGACAAAATGATGGAATTGAAATTTTATGACCAGCATTTTTGTTGGATGTTTGTGTGTAATGCCTCGTGTCTTATCCCGGTCTCAGGTACGGGTAAAGGGTGTTACAGGCTTGCTAGAATACGAAGCAACGATCTCAAAAATGTAAAAATTATCAAAAATCGAACGAAGAACATACCTAAATCAAAGCTTCAAAGTGTCGAACCTAAAACAACATTAATGGCTTTCTTTTTCTTTGAGTTTTGGCCAAACAAGATGAACATGCATGTTATTTTTACTTCTGTTTTATTTATTTAGCATTTATTAATCATTTGCCAAAATAACCTTAATGAAATAATTTGAAAACCATATATTATAAGCTTAATACTGTCCACTCACATTTATAGTGGCCTAATTTCAATTTAAGGACTTTACAATTAAGAAACCATAGCAAATAAGTACTTTAAATAATAGAATGCCAATTTTGCATTTTATGCAATTAAGTCTTTTTTATCAAATTAGCTAACCAATCGGTAAAATTAAATCACAAAATTTTCACATATATCAAATAACATGATGTAAATACCAAAAATAATATTAAAATAATTTTACGACTTTAGATTTGTGGTTTCGAAATCACTAACCGGGTTGTTACAAACTGACTGTGAACAGGAATAGTTAAAAGATAAAGGGGTACTTAAGTAGGTTTCTCAAAAGTTGTGGACTTTTGGATAAGGCAATATAGTAAAATGTGACACTTTTCAAGTTCCAATAGGGTCTTCGATTATATTAATAGATATTCAAGATTTGGATAAGGGAGTTCTCTTCTTCTTTCTTCTTGAATATTATTATCTAGGGCTTGAGAAGCAAAAAGGTAGTCCTTTGAGTTGAATATGAAATCCTAGATTATATGTGTAACACCCCTATCCCGTAACCGTCGCCGGAGTCGGACACGAGGGGTTCACAAACTAAATTCGCTTACTATCGCAGTCCATTTTAAAATTTTCCAGGCAGTTAGCTAACTGCGACACTGTCACCTTAAAAATCATATCTTGAGTTTCACAACTCGAAAATCAGTTTCGTAATTTTTCCATGAAACTAGACTCATATGCCCATCTACATATTTTTTTATATAATTTTTGGTTAGGCCAATTAGTACAGTTTATTAGTCAAAGTCTCCCATGTTACAGGGATCGACTACACTGACCTTTGAGCATTACGACTTGGATATCTCCCTGCACAGAGCTTCAATACTGATGCCGTTTGTTTCTATAGAAACTAGACTCAGAGAGGAATCTATAAATATATGGCATGACTCCTAATTATCTCTGGTTAATTTATAATGAATTTCCAAAGTCGGAACAGGGAATCCAGAAACCGTTCTGGCCCTGTCTCACGAGAACCTGAATATCTCTTAACATACTGTCCATATGATCGTTTCGTTACTTTACTATGAAAATAGATTCATCAAGGTTCATTTACATAATTTATTAATTATTTAATTCCAATCCTACTATTTTTTTGTGATTTTCCAAATCTACATCACAGCTGCTGCCAGCATCTGCCTTTAAGGTAGACTTTACCTATTTCATAGTTTCCATGATTCAACTAGCCCTTTTAGCATAAATAGCACAAATTATGATAGTGATTAACCATTCCATACCAAATGATTATAACATTATGCTCAAACATATATAAGCCATTTTCGCATGGCTATATACATTAACCAAAATATTCTTCCGCCACTAGTCTATTTTATACATGCCATAAGATAATCCAAAACATAGAGTACCAAACAGTGGATAGTGATAGTGTGACTAGTTGCTGACGATCCCCGAGCCTGTAGCTTCGCAATGAGATCTATAAAACAGAGGAAACAGAGTAAACGGAGTAAGCATTACAATGCTTAGTAAGTTTTAAGCAGTGTCAACAGATAACAATCAAATTATAACATAGTTGTTCGTATTTTTATTTCACTCTTCCTTCGGGCATACCATCCCTTTACCGAATATGCACATCTCATCATATACAATAGGTAGATAAACTTTCACATAAAAGTGAGCTCATGTGACATAGATATATCGTATGATTTCACATCACCTCTCACACTGATCCGATGTCACATAATCATAGGAATAGTCTCATAGATTGCTCTCGTATGCATCACATAACTACCTTATGATTTAGTGCAAATCAAGCTCACATATAAACTTGGAGTACATACCTGTTTAACCTTTCGCATTGAATATATTTATAAGCAATTCTTATTACGAAGTCTTACCCGGACATAATCTCCACACGAAGTTATCGGGTCTTACCCGGACAAAATTCCCACACGTAGTCATCGGGTCTTTAGAGCTCGGATATAGTACGAGCACGAAGCTTACGGACATTAATCAGTGATAATATTCTCGCATAAAGCCTGCGAGGTTTTAACCCGGATAGAGTACTGACACAAATGCCCTTCGGGACTTATCACATTTATGCACTTTCACATCCATCACGTTGGCCACTCGGCCCTGTCACATATATACACTTTCACATTCATCACATCGGCCATTAGGCCTTATCACATATATACACTTTCACATTCATCACATCGGCCATTAGGCCTTATTACATATATACACTTTCACATTCATCACATCGGCTATTAGGCCTTATCACACATATACACTTTCACATTCATCACATCGGCCATTAGGCCTTATCACAGATATACACTTTCACATTCATCACATCGGCCATTAGGCCTTATCACATATATACACTTTCACATTCATCACATCGGCCATTAGGCCTTATCACATATATACACTTTCACATTCATCACATCGGCCATTAGGCCTTATCACATATATACACTTCACATATATACACTTTCACATTCATCACATCGGCCATTAGGCCTTATTACATATATACACTTTCACATTCATCACATCGGCTATTAGGCCTTATCACACATATACACTTTCACATTCATCACATCGGCCATTAGGCCTTATCTCATATATGCATGTTCACATCCATCACATAGAATCCTAAATCAAAATATAGATTTTCATGTATTCACATCACAATTATCCAAATATACTTCACATACCACATATACTTTCACGTATACACACTGTCTTGGCTGAATCTACATCTATCATTTTTCCAATATCACAATTTAGAATTCACGTATGGGTTTAATCAATAGCTTATGAGCAACTAAAACAAGTTTATCAAGGTTTACAACACAATCTTAAATTCAGCACAAGCTGTTTTTCCTGAGCAATAGTCACTAAATTATTTATAACTGGAGCTACAAAACTCCAAATCACTTTCCGTTAATTTTTCCTGAATATAGACTCGTATATCTTCCATCCATAAAATTTCCAGAATTTTAGGTTTGGCCAATCAATACCAGATTTTTCTTAAAGTTTCCCCTGTTTCACTGTTTGACTAATCTGACCACTCTTCACTACGAATCAAATTTCTCATTTTCCAGAATTCAAAATTTGTTGTATTTGATTTCATTTGAAACTAGACTCATTAAGGAGTCTAAGCATATAAATTTTATCTTATAACCATTTTTGTACAATTTATAATGATTTTCTAAAAACAGAACAGAGGATTACAGTGTCATTCTGCGCTGTCTCACACAACTTTAAGTATCTCATTATCGGAAATTCCTTTGCTTACAAGGTTTCTTTTATAAGAAACTAGACTCATTAAGCTTTAATTTCATGTCTCATTAAGCCTCTAATTAAAATCCATAAATTTATGGTGATTTTTAAAGTCACGTTACTGCTGCTGTCCTAAGCAGACTATTTCAAATTACCCTTAAATTCCCAAGCTCAAACACTTAAGAACTTACCATTTGAGCTTAGAACATATCATGGCCACATCATATCTTATTAAATCAACTCATCATGTCCTATTATAATTGAATTTACTCAACGTTTAATCACTTAAAACTTACCTCGGAAGTGGTCGACGATTAGATATCCACGGCTATTCGTTTACTTTCTCTTTCCCCTATCCGACTTTGATCCTCTAAGCTCTTGAGCTTAACAACCAATATGCAAGATATCACATATACATAACTTAGCTTATGAGAACATATGTATTACATCATAAACACATCTTTTACCAATTACCTCACTTAAGCCAAATTTTTATAATCAACCACAAAAAAATATACCACAATTCATACTTCCAAAATGAGCTACTTCCATGGCCGATTATATTTCATCATTAACATATCTCATTTTCGAATCATATAATCAATATCACATACACATCACCCAAACACAAATCATACCTATCATATAACAAGCATAACAAAATAAACCAACCATGTCAAATATAACCATAATTTGATCAAACCTTGAAACCGAACTTAACAAAATAAACAAGCCATTGAATGATTAGAACTTGAACTAACCACCTTCTTTATACATAATTTTCCAAGAATTTCAAGGTACTTACCTCTTGCAAACCTCAAAATTCTAAGTTTAATCTATTGGATCAGTAGAGTTTGAACTAATCATCTCAAACATGCATAGATTTTCAAGAATCATTCAATACATACCTCATTCTAGCCATCTTCTAAGCCAAAAATCAAGGCAACCAAACCTTCTTCTCCCTCCCTTTAGGCTACGGCAATGGAGGACAAGGATCAACCCACTTTTGATTCAATTTTCTCTATGACCGAATGCACTTACCTCAAATTTTTAGCTTGCTATCTTGCCGAAATCCTCAAAACATATTTCTTCTTTCTATCATTTTTTTTCGGTCAAGAAGAACAAAGAGGATGAAGCCTTTTTTTTGTTTTCATCATTTTCCCTTCCATTATTTTATTACCATGCTCCTTATTTTATCATTCCTCCCATGAAACACCAACATAACATGTTATGACATGTTTTGCCCATCACACTTTGTCCACCCTATTTGTCATGGCCGGCCACTACTAATTAGGGGGGGAAAATTGACATGCAAGTCCTCCCTTTTGATTACATGCACTATTAGGTCCTTGTAGATTAGCCTATCACATTTCAAAAATGTCACCCATAAGTCCTTTTGACTAAATTCACATGCAATTTACTAAATCGAAGCCTAAAACTTTCACACCTTCATAATCACATATTTTAGACAATAAATATCACATTCAAATAATTTGGTGACTCGGTTTAGCGGTCCCGAAACCGCTTTTCGACTAGGGTCATTTTAGGGCTGTCACAATATGAATGATTCTCCATGTCAAAGTAAGTTTTATGGCTTTGTGTGTGGCTTCATGTGTCATGAAAGATTAGACCTTTAAGAATGTATAAATCGTAAGATGAATAAAGCTTTTTATGTGGGTTATCTGGGTTAGAGATGATTGCAAGGTTATTTGAAATGAGTTTTAATAGTGATTTTCTATTTTATAAGGCAGTGGTTACTGTAATCCGTGATTGGAGGTTGGATCTAAGGTTCAAGCTACTATCCGTGGTTGTCAAGTGAGTCTCTAAGCCAACTCTTGTTTGCATATTGTTCACAAGAGCTTCTATGAAAGGTGATTGATCTATGAATCCAAATCTAGAAAAGTATGGTCTGATGATTATGCTATTGCAAGTATGTTTTGTCAGGCCCCGAAAATAGGACTAGTAGTTTTGAGTAAGTTTAAAGGGTTCTGAGTGAAAATTGGGAATTAATTGAGTTCATTAGCGATTTATATTCTTAATTAGTTAGCTTATTTCATCTAAAAATTGGTAAATAATATTCTGAAAAAATATTTTTAGAAAACTTAATTTTGTGGTTTTAAATAAATTTTGGGTAAAAATAAATATTTTGGTAGATTTTTAGTGAAATGACCAAATTGTAAAGAAAGCAAAACTTTACATTAACATATCAAGAACATAAGACCATATATAAGAAAACTCTACATTAACATCAATTCCATGCTTTTTCAATAATATTAATCTTAAAAATATATTGAAATCTTCATGTTCTTACCTTGTCCCATTGATTTCAATCTTTAATTTGATTTTCTCTCTCTCCAGCTTCTATTTCTTGAATCTAACTTAATATTCTAGCTCCCCATAGTCTCCTTGTGATCTTTCTCTCTTGATGGCTATGGAAATTCTTTTTATTTCTAGGTAAAAATGGTAGATTTTTAGTGAAATGACCAAATTGTAAAGAAAGCAAAACTTTCTTTTTTTCTCTCTTCTTCTCACGTTGGTTTGCATGGGAAAGATGATGAAAATTCTTCATCTTTCCTTCCTTTTATACTTAATAAATAATAAAATAATAAAATATCTTATTAAAATATTAATAAAATAATATTTATCTAATTAATAATTATAAAATATCATCAACATCATCATTACTTTCTAAATTTCTCTCTCTTCCAATTGACCATTTTGCCCTTTGTGATCTTTAAAAATTTCATCATTAAATCATCACATAATTTGGTAAAATTACGATTTAGTCCCTCATAATTCTTTTCCTATTCAATTTAGTCCTAATTCATCCATTTTTCTCAGTTTCTAGATCATTCCACCCTTAAAATATTTGCACTCTTAGTCCTTCAACTTTTTCATATTTACACTTTAGCCCCTCAAAGTTTGAGTATTTACTCTTGTGCAACAAAACTTTCTCACTTTTACAATTTAGTTCTTTCTTGAATTAATATATCATAATATACTTCCTAATGTTGACATAACTTAGAATTTTCTTTTTTTGTCACTTTATTTTCTTATTTTACTATATCAAGGATAATATCTTACTGTAAAAATTTTCGGGATATTACAGATAATGGGTAGGAACTAAATTAATTTGTGGTTGGTTAATTGAAGTGTAATTAGTTGATTTAAGGTTTAGGGACTAGATCATAAAATTTGGATTAAATTGAATAAACTTAAAAATCTAGAAGATGATCCAAGGGAACATTTAGATAAGTGAGATTGAAATGAGATCTTATCAAGTATAAATTCGTTTATCTCGATTTAGTTTAGTGATGTTAAGATATAAATTGGACTAAATTGCTTAATTAAGTAAAATGATAACCAAGAGATAAAATTAGACTAATTAAGAAAATTAATCAGTCAAGATCCCTAATCTAATAATTAATTATTGACATGGATGTTATTCAATCACTTCATTTAACTTATTATTGAATTTGTGAAATTGGTATTATTGAATTTGTGGTAATATAGTACTTTCTAATTAGCTAGCTAGCTAGCTTTCTTGTTGCATGATATCATATTTGATCCATCTTATCACCCGATTTTTTTAAGTTTGATCATCAAAATACTTCATATTCATATTCGGTTAAATATTACAATTGAGATATCTCATTTATAATAAAAACTGCTTGTTAACTCTTTATATTTTGTGCCTATTTATATGTTCAATATTCATACACTCTAACGCGATCAATCAACCCAGCTCCAACCCGCAGATCAACATGTCTAAGTACCATCATACGACGTTTTTATACAAGGTGGATCGTAAATTTAGGTGCCACATCACTTATAAATCAGGAGCCTTTTCTTCCTTGAAATCAAAATAAATAGGAGACACAGGCTTGGAAGGGAACTAGGCTAGAGAGAAAGAAGGGAGTAGCCAAAATGTCGTCCTTTTTGCATTCATTTCTGGATCCCAAGAAAAGTTGGTTCGCAGCTCTGCACATGAAATCCCTTTCCAAGCGCCTCCGCAAATACGGTACGCTTTTCCCCGTAAATGTAACCCTAATCTCTTTTTTTTTTTAATTAATTCGATTAAACTTAATACGACAAATTGTTTAGGCCTTCGCTATGACGATTTATACGACCCTTACTATGATTTGGATATCAAGGAAGCTTTGAACCGGCTGCCCCGTGAGATCGTCGATGCCCGTAACCAACGCCTTAAGCGTGCGATGGACCTCTCGATGAAGCACGAGTATCTTCCCGAAAACCTTCAGGTTTCCTCTTTTTTCATATTATTTTAAATTTTCACTTCAGATTTTGTAGAATATTATTTTTCTCATCTTCTTTTTTTTTTTTTGGGGGGGGTGGTTTGCTGTTTATCTGTATATTCGGATTGGATTTAACAATATCTTTCTCTTTAGTTTTTTTTTTTAATATCTCGAATTTGTATGTGTACGTAATCGTTTAGTCTGGGATTGGGATGTAACTGAGGTAGAAAAATTCACTTGATTTATTTACTATGATTTGTTGATACAGTTTGTGCTTTATTTTGCTTGTAATCAGCAGGTAACACCATTAGTATAGAAGCCTTAATTATAGTTATTATTATTATTTACCTTCAGAGCTTGATCTCATTAAACTAAAACAAAACGGATGCAGAATAAGGAACTAAAATTGCATAATTCATATGCTATGGTTAAGCAATGTCTATATTTGTTAACGTCAATTTGTATCTTTGATTATTTTTATAATTCTAATCCATGTACGCTTCACCATTCTTAATTTAGTAAGCAGAAAGGGCATGAGGAAAAAAATTGCTTTAGCTAATCAGTGTTTTTTATGTGAACATGTATCTTCACTTCATGAGTCATGACTATACTTCGAGGTCTTATAATTCAATGGATTTTTTTGTCCTTTGCAGCAAATGCAGACACCATTTAGGAGCTATCTTCAAGATATCCTTGCTCTTGTAAGTTCTTGAACTGTAAAGCTCTATTTACTAATTCCCTTGAGCTTCGTTTTCTTGGCTTTGGTTATTTCATGGAATTTCATGACATCTATAAGTGCTCGAACAAGAGTATTCTATTTATTCTAAGTATTCCTAACATGAAAGTCATACATATATCCCATGTCTACTTTGAGGTATATGTCTCCTACATGGGTACTTTATGCGATGCTTGGAATGAAGTTAGCAAAGAAAAAAAAAAAAAAAGGAAAAAGTAAGTAAAGAAATATAGAGGTTTTCATAGAAGGGAAAAGATTCTCCATTCCCTTGTTTGGATGCTTAAATGAGTAATGGGAAGGACAAATTATGAAGATCCTTTGTTTAATGAATGGAAATGTAAGGAATGAGTGTATTGTATTGTTCTTATTATGTCCTTTCAAATGAAATGTTTAATTAAATTATTATGTGAATAGTGAAATTAAATGTTTTAGCTAGGTTTAATTGTTAGAAAAAGAAAAACAATCAAAAATATGTATTTTTTTATGAATCAGTAAAAATGTATGATTGGAATCTTTTATAGAGACCAATATGATTTTTTGAAATTTAATTCCAATGAGAAAATTCAAGAACCGAAACATTTCTTACTAAAATAAATTTATTATAAACTTGTATATGTATTTTTATGTTTTGATAAGTTTAAAAACCTCCATTGTTATAGGTATTAATTTTTCCATTTTTACATGTTTCTTCATCTTTATCTTGTTAAAAAAAAAGAAAGAAGATTTTGTGAGGTTATAATAAGTGAGAACAAAAATTAAGATCCAGGCACAAATTAAAGAAAAAGTTTATGAATGAATTATTAGGGAAGATTGTTATGGCCTTTGAAATTTGAAGAACAGACTTGGTATGAAATTTTGGTAGTAAAAAAACAATGGAACATTTGAGGAAAAAAGAGGGGTGCTTAACCCCATTCCTTTATTTCATTTTAAAAGTTTATCCAAATAATGTTTATATGTTTTTCTTTTCATTTCCTTTCTCCCACCGGAACATAGTTTTTGTAAAACTGAGAGATGTTGTGATTGTGAGATGGTATGGCTAGTAATTAGTATATTTCAATCTGGATATGTAGAATACTTGTGTCCTTACTTAGTATGTTTTGAAAACCATGATTGGTAACATCCTTCATCGACTTGATTCCCTTGAATTCTTTTGGCTCATGGACTCTTGAACTGTGCTTTGTTATGTAAACTGCAACAACTCGGCATAAGGTTATGGTTTACATTTTCTATTTTTTTAGCAGGGTAGGGAATTAGTGCTTGTGTTGAATTTGTAGGTCTTTTGTTAAGGGTGCAGAAATCAATGTAGGTTTAAGGTCCTATATTACCTAGGAATAATCACAATCCCTGGTAAAGTGCATATATTATATATTTCAAAGAAATTTAATGATTTCTTGTATTATAATCTAGATTTTAATTTATAATTTATTGGATAAACTCAAAAGATGCACTTGACCTTTAGGAGAACTTAAAGTTTTAGAAGCCTGCTTCAATCTGATATAAATAACTAGAGCAAGGATTTCCTTTTTTTTTTGTCTTCTAAAACTGAATTATTTCTTTTTTGTCTTTTCCTCTTTCATACCAAAGCATGTTATCATTTGTTTTGAAAGAGAGGAACAGAGGTGTAAACCCCTTGTTTTTGAGAGCTAAAAATATAGGCAAGGGTGAAGGCCTGCCTCCCGAAAAGAAACAAAAAGAGTGTCAATTGTTAAAAAAAAATGAAAATGGTCAATAACGTGCTTTTGAGTAATGTATTTTTAATTATTGTAATTATTGTAAAGTAATATTTGTTATTTAAATTGTTGAATATAATTAAAACATATTAACTTATTTAACAATTCAAATATTATAATAATAAAAAATTCAAATCATAATTAAATCAATTTTACTATATTCTATGTACAATATGGATTTATTTCATATAACTAATACAGATCGGCATTATTCAAAATAATAACAAATTAGCATAATCAATGTTTATAAATTATTTTGACTATTTAAATAAAATTTTCTAATCATTATTAAACCATTTATACAAACTATAGAAAAATTGATATATTGTATATTAAATTATTTACTATTTAATTTTATGTTTTCTTAATAATTGAAAGATTGGCTTCATAGATAATATATAATTAATATAATCATAGTATATTGCATTAGATTATATAAATGTATTATTTCTAAAATTTCATATATGAAAAATATAAAGTTACTATGATATGAATAATTAAAATTTTCTATTTAAAACAAAATTAATATTTCTTTCTTTTTGGTTAATGGAAACATAATAATTTAAATATAAAGTACTTTTTTATCTAATAAATATAAAATAAAATTTAATATAAAATTTATTTTTTACTTATTAACATATAAATTCATTTAATAAAAGTTTTTTTATAGAATCGGAATTCTTATTTATAAATATTGTAAATTTTTTGATTAATTTGTTAAATAAATTTACTTAATCAAAAAATTTATGTAACCAATTATTTTAGTAAAATTGAATTTCTTATTTATAAATGTGATAAAGCTTATAAATAATAAAAAAATATTTAAATGATAAATTCAGTAATATATTGAACAATAAATGGTATATTGGTCAGTTCAAAAATTTCAAAGCTTGTGCTTATATATTTATTATATTAAAAATATAAAATAACATTCTGTTTTTTAGAGTATGTTTGTAGCTTTTGTGGGAGACTTTTTCTTAGCTTAAAAAGAATTGGAGTCTAGCTCAAAGGGAAACAACTTTTATAGATGTTATTACCCTTATTTGTACAAATAAGTGTGGATTTGAATTTTAAACTAAAAACTATTGAAGACTTATAAATAGAAATTCGAAAGACCTATAAAAATACGATGACTACCACACCATTATACCTTCCTATTACTAACAATTGAAACCGATAGGGACTGTGGACCTCCACAAATTATTCTCATTTATCAACACCATTTGATAAATCTCTTCAAACTTCTTACCAACATTCACAATTTTCAAAATATCCCAGCAAGTTTAGACCCATTAAACTTTTCCGATATAGTTGGGAGTTTTTTGGATCGGGTTTAAAGAAAAAGATGCGTTGTTGGATATGAGTTTAGAAGGGGTTAATGGATAAGTGAGAGCAGTAGACGCTGCCATGGTATGGTTTTATTCAATTAAAGGGTCTACCTCGGTATGATGTATCAACCCCAGAGTTACACACCTGTTTACCAACAACTATGTTATCCATTCCCTTGAGCTTTCTTTTGATCGAACACTTTTTGTTCTCAGCAAAAATTTCATCAACAAGCTGCATGCATATTTGTTCTTTGTTTGCATATGTTTGAGCTTCTTGCATATTTCTGCTCGCCACTTTGCTAACCACTGTTCTGCCATTGTAAAAAATTGTTGGCTTTCATACTAAATCGTTACGACCATGAGTTTGGGATTGATACTTCAGCTCATCAAAGCAAAGGCTAAAACCTTAGGATTAATCAGGGAGAGATCCATCTCTTTTTAGGGTTTTGGTAAAATTCAACTTCCTTGATGTTATTAATTGTCCCTTGATTCACTGATTTATAGTAAAATTTCATTGATTGTACTTCTCTTATTAACTGTAGTCCTTATATTATATTCTGATTTTATTTTGGTACTCGACTATTCTAATGTGGAAATTTGCCTTGTTGGATTGAATTGTCATTATATGTATTGGATCTGAAGATTTCACTGCAATCACTGTAATTGAATCCTCTGGAATCTAATGATATTAAAAAAAAAAAAATCCTCTGGGATAATAATTGTGATGGTTGAAATTTGGATTTGCTTCTACCATTTAAATTTCGCTGTTTTAGCCCGTCTACTTCAATTTTAGCAAATTTAATCCTTACAATCTTATTACAAGTTGATGGAAAAGATAATTAATTGTGGTGTTAAAATCTCCCATTAATTTAGATGACGTGGCATTCTAGTGGTGACATGACATGCTAAGATGGATTTATAGTTGGTTGCGGTATGCTTCAATTTTTTTTTAAGTCATATTATAGTTTAAATAAAATAATATTAATAGTTTAGGCATTGTAGCTTAAGTGCATAACATACCCCACTTTAAAGATTGGGTTTTTGAGTAGTTTAGGCGCTGTATAAAAAATGATAGGTTTTTTGGTTGAGTGAACTTTTTTAGCCTTCTTAAAAAACTATTAATTCTTCTAAAGAAGAAAAATTATGTTAAATGTGTGGATTGTGCCATGTCATCAACAAAAGACCGTATGGCTGAAACTGATGATGATTTTAACTGTTATCTATTGTCCTTAAAGCAACTTTTAATAGACGTGAAAAAAATTATGTTAATGAAATTAAGATGGATGCTTCTGCTTCTTCATATTCATGTCACAATGGTAGATTTGTAGTTATTAAATTCTGTTTTCCTAAATTAACTTGTTTGTATGAAGTTTACTTGGAGTGTTGCAATGTTTACCGAGAGGGATTTTATGCGGTTGAGAACTTCTAGTTTGCTTTGCTAATGGTACTCGTCAATTTTCATGCTATACTGGTTGTTAATCATATGCTGCCGACCCAATTTCTTTTTTTATAGGATATGATTAATAGAATTTTTAATCTAGTATATGGTTATTGGTGTTTGATAGAAGCAAGGCTTGAGATTTAATATTAATTTTTTGGATTTATTTGGCAGGTGAAGAAGGAGAGAGCAGAGCGGGAAGCTTTGGGAGCTTTGCCTCTGTATCAACGAACCATTCCTTGAGGTTTTTAGAGTGTAGTAACTGTTGTTGAAATTCAACTTGGTTTTTTTATGTCAAATCTTGCTTCGTTAGCACAACTGAACACGAGTTTTGCCTTTCCTAGTTGGTTGGTTACACAGTGAATCTGTGTTAGCTTTTGAGGGAATCAATCTGTCTGAAATGTCCTACTAAATGTAATAACTGTGAACTGCATTTTACTTTATGCTTGTCGCAATCATTTTTATCTTGAATTTACTTAAAAATAAAAATAGATTCGTTACCGATCTTTTCCGATGTGTGATCAGATTATCTTAAAATTGATCATTTTAATAAAATATTTTGATTTATTAAAACAACGATTTTGAGTTTACGAAATTCGGAAAAAAAGGTTTGGGAGTCGGTTATGTACGAGGAAGGGTTATTACTCTCGTAACGCTAAAAAATTTGTACTTAATTGGTTAATTAATGTTTTAATGTCGAAAATTTGAAAAGATTTTAGAATACGATTCCATTAAAAAATGTTTTTATACTCGAATTGGATTTTAAGACTCTCTTGTTCTGAAGGAATGAAATATTACATCCAGTACGTTAGAAGGCAACAATTCAAACATTAGAAACTAAGATTATCTTATCATTTTCAAAATTCATGCATTGGGTATTCAGTTATTTGGTCAAGCAGTAAATCAAAACCTAGCACGTTAAGGCACGATTTCTCGAGTTTCCAAACATGAAATATTGCCTTATTTTCGAAAACTTTTGAATAATAATATCAAGTGTTTTGCTTTAAAGAGGTGTATTCTTTACTTTGAAACCATGATATACAAATGCAATTGTCACATAAGCAAGATCGAATACATTAATAAAATAATTTGTGAGGGTCACCTAATATACATTATTTACAAACTAACATGATAGTCAAAGACAAATGAATTAAAAGACATATATAACAACTTAAAAATACAAAGCAAATCAAAATAGTGTGTAAAAACAATTTGAAAATGATAATAAATGAGTTCAAAATAATAATGTGAGAAAAGAATCTAAAATCAATAATATACAAAATGATTTTTTTTAAAAATATAATAATAATAATATATGACAAAATCTAAAAATAAGTAATGTATATACATATATAAAAAAAACGAAATAAATTACATGAAGAAAAAAGTTCAAAATTAACAATAAATACATTAAAATAAACAATATGTATAAGAGTTGAAAACAAATATTATGTAAAAACTTCAAATAAACAAATAAAATAGAAAAAAATGAAAATAAAATGAATTTGTAACACCCCTACCCGTGTCTGACGCTGGGACCGGATATGAGGCATTATCGGACTTAAACATGCACACAAACGAAAACCGGCCCTAAAATTTCATTTAATTCAAAACTGTTCAGACACATGCATAACGTCCCTTATTTGGGTCTACGAAGCCCAAAAATACTTTGGAATGGTTTCGGGACTAAACTGAGAACTTACGAAAACCTGGAAAATTTCACGCAGCAAGTCTTTCATTTTAAACATATTTCACTTTAACCAACATCCATGACTATCAACCTCAACACAAGATATTAACATATACATGAGTTCAATAACATTCAATATCATCTATTTTAATACCAACGTATCATTTGCCTACCATCATGTATGTAATGTACATTCTTACATTAACTAGAACTAGATATGTCAAATCTTATTCTCATTTAATACCATCTTACTGTGGTTACCAATTTGTCCATTAAACATTCATGTTCAATGCATTATTACTTATTTATATTTAATTCATGATCCATAAGTATGCATTCAACTTCCCTAATGTATCACCAATCATGCACAACAAACAAAGCTAACTACCTCATCACACCAAAAACATAGAACATGACATGATTAATTAAGCTTACAAACCATAGTGAATATGGGCCACATCCCATGGCCATATACGATAACTCAACGTAGATCAATAGGTTAGGCCAAATCATAATAATAATACATGTCATAAAACTAGCTTCCTATACATGCCACTCACTTGATATTTCTAATATTTGAATTAATTCTCCCAAAAGTGATAGCTTGATAGTGTGATTCTACCTCTGACAATCTCTAACCCCGAGCCGACCTACCAATACTAAAGAAATGGAGAGGAGGGGTAAGATTTATGCTTAGTAAGTCCATATAAAATTAATAAGCAATTACTAACATGCTTTTCAAGATAAAACACTATAATTGTACAATTACACTTGTTCAGGTTAAGCTATTTTATCAAGTTACAATTACTAAATCATTTATATCTGGATCTACGAAACTCCAAATTAAGTTCCGTTAATTTTCTTTGAAACTAGACTCATATACCTTTCTCCCATAAAATTTTCAGAATTTTTTACTTTGCCAATTAGTACAGTTTATTCATTAAAGTTTCCCCTATTTCAGTGTTTGGCTACTCTGACCTCTGTTCACTACGAATCAATTTTATCTCTGTACAGAATTCAAAGAGCTATGCCGTTTATTTCTCTTTAAAATAGACTCAATAAGGAATCTATACATGTAAATTATAACTCCTAATTATTTTTTCACAATTTTTAGTGAATTTTGCAAATAGGAACAAGGGATCTCAAAGTCATTCAGACTCTGTCTCACAACAATTTAAATATCTCATAACATCCGTTTCCTCTATGTGAAACTAGACTCATTGAGCTTTAATCTCATATTTTATTCAGCCTCTAACTCAATTTCGACAATTTATGGTGAATTTCCAAAGTTGCATCACTGCAGAAACCCAAAACTGCCAAGGCTAAATTTACTCAATCACAACTATTATTCACTAAATCCATACAATATCATTTCATCCATCATGGAAAGAACACATAATTATGCTTCATAGGCATAGATCCATAATCTCAATGTCATCAAGTATCAAGACTTATTCCTCATCATGTCATTTTCATAGTATTCACCAATACTATATACATCATATATCAAGGCATCACACATAAGCTTAGTGTACATATCTGTACAACTTGTAATTTAACTTAAGAACATACTCACCAATGACTTGTCTCATTCGGACCATTATCGAATACTCCGTCAAATTACCCGTTGAACACTCGGAATATAATCAGATACACGGAAGCCCGCAGCTAGACAAACTCAATAGCCTGCGGTTTATGTAGCAAAGCTACCATAATCTCACCCATAATGAACTCGGAACGCAACTCAACGAGCTCAGGTGTTCACATTCATAATTAACTCGGAACACAACTCAACGAGTTCGGATGCTTGCATCCATAGGTGAACTCGGAACGCAACTCAATGAGTTCAGATGCCTCATAATTCTCACGAACTAGGACCACAACTCAACGAGTTCGGATCTCCATTTCCTAGTGACATGTCACTTGTATCCTAACCTATTCCTAAGGTTCAAACGGGCTCTTTCCTCGATCATACGCCTTTGCCATCTTTCTCATGATGTCAATATCGGTACTCCGATGGCAACTCATATTTTTTAAGTATTTCACATAATTTGTATAATAATTCAAAAATAATCATAGCATGCAACAATTCGTAAATAATAATCATCATACCATTATAAAGACATCAACAACATATAGTAATGTTACATCATTTACATAATATCAAATTATTCACATATATGTATACTTACAATTCATATAATATCATAACATTAACATTAAAATACACATTGCATTATTAAAATCATATGAACTTACCTCGTATGCGAAAATGGTCATTTTTACCATTTTGTCCACAACTTGGTATTTTGCCGATTTTAGCCCGAATTTCGATTTTCCTTGCTCTATCATTTCAAATATAGCCTAATTAGGATTCATATTATTCAAATAAACCCAAAATCATATTTTTGAAAAATTACAATTTGCCCCTAAACTTTCACATATTTACACTTTTGCCCCAAATCTTGTAAATTAAACTTCACCCTATTTTCTTATGTTTTATGACATGCTGATCATTTTTCTCTTCTATAGAAACATCCAATTCTCACTCTAACATGTATTTATGAACATTAGGTATTATTACCGATTATGTCATTTTACTCGTTTTCACGTAAAATCGCTTAGCAAAAGTCGTTTATCTAACACCCAACCTTCATTTTCTATCATTAGACATCAAAATACATGCATATTATTCATGGGTAAATTTTTAGACATGGACCTTAGCTCAAATTAATGGTAGAAATAAGTAGAACAAGTTACTGGGATTTCGGAAATGTAAAGAACTTTAAAAATGGGGAAAAGATGGACTTACAATCAAGCTTGGAAGTTTTAAAAACCCTAGCCATGTCTTCCATCTCCATATACGGTTATGGCATGAGAAAAATGAAGAAGATGACATCTTTTTCTTAATTATTTTAGCTTTATTTACCAATTTACTAAAATACCCTTAATGAAAAATAAATAAAAACATACCATGCCATGTCCATCTTTGTCCACTAATTACAAAATAGGCTATTTACCATTTAAGGACCCCCATTTTCAAAAACCATTACTCACAAGTACTTAGTACCTTTGTAAACTAGAATACACATTTTGCAACTTTTACAATTTAGTCCTTTTGACTAAATTGAGTGCCCGAACGTCAAAATTTTTGAACGAGGTTTTTGCAAAATTATTCCATAAAATCGTAGACCATAAAAACATAATAAAAATAAAATTTTCTTCATCGGATTTGTGGCCCCAAAACCACTGTTCCAACTAGGCCCAAAATCGGGATATTACAGAATTTATATATAAAAATAATAGGTAAATAAACAAACGAATAAATACCAAGTATTTAGCTAATTAATTTAATAATATGGTAATAATAGTAATAGTGGTAATAATACTAATAATATTAATAACAAATTGAAATAACAATAATAGTAATAATACTAATAATATTTACCATTTAAGGACCCCCATTTTCAAAAACCATTACTCACAAGTACTTAGTACCTTTGTAAACTAGAATACACATTTTGCAACTTTTACAATTTAGTCCTTTTGACTAAATTGAGTGCCCGAACGTCAAAATTTTTGAACGAGGTTTTTGCAAAATTATTCCATAAAATCGTAGACCATAAAAACATAATAAAAATAAAATTTTCTTCATCGGATTTGTGGCCCCAAAACCACTGTTCCAACTAGGCCCAAAATCGGGATATTACAGAATTTATATATAAAAATAATAGGTAAATAAACAAACGAATAAATACCAAGTATTTAGCTAATTAATTTAATAATATGGTAATAATAGTAATAGTGGTAATAATACTAATAATATTAATAACAAATTGAAATAACAATAATAGTAATAATGGAAATAATAATACTAAAAATATTAATAAACATAATAATAAATATAAAACTCAAATTAATTAATTTAACAATAAAATAGCCAAAATAATTGAAAAGGGATTAAATTGAATTGGAAATAGAAGTTTTAGGGCTAAATTAGAAATTAAAGATAGGGGAAGGACCAAATTAAAACATGCGTAAAACAGGGAGGGTCCAAAAATGAAAATATCCCTTTCCCCTAAATGCGCTGTTGCCAGGGGGTCCAATTTGTAATTGCAATAAATCCATGGGGCAAATTTAGAAATAAAAATAATTTTAATTGTAAAATCATAAAAAAGTGGAGGGACCAAACTGGCAATTGGACCATCACTTAAAAAACACGCGGATCTCCTAGCTAGTCGGGTCGGTCGGACAGGCAAGGCTCAAAACGGCATCGTTTTGGGCATTTTGGGGGTTGATCAAAATTACGCCGTTTTGATTAGCTATTTAAGACAAAAATGACTTCAATAAAATCCTTTTAAACCTCTTTCAAAAAAAAGAAAAAAAAAGAAGAGAACATCCTCTTTTGCTCTCAAAGCTCCCATGGCCGGTCTTTAAGCTCTGGCACCGGACCACAGCGACGGCCGCCGGTCGCCGGCGACGGCGTCGTCCGCGGTGGCCGGAAATAAAAAAACCCATTTTTTGATTTTTTCAACTTCTCGAGCCCGAAAAATGTTGTTTTTCATCGAAAACGACGGTCTTCAGCCCCCCACGGCGGCATATGCTCAACAAAAGTAAGGTTCCAACTCTTTTTTTTGTGTTTTTGTTTCGTTTTCTTTTTTTTTGTTTTTTGGAAAAAAGTACAATAAAAAAAATGGACGAAATAATAAGAGATGCAAGATAAAAGAGACCTTTTCAAAATTTGCTCTTGATTCTCTGTTGTATCTATTCGTATATTCGTAAAAAAAAAGGATCCTTTATACAATAGTTGTTTGGGTTTTTATACTAAAAAATACAACAAAATCCATTTTTGCTACTGTTGCGCTTTTCTCGCAGGTATGGCGACGTGGAGCTGGCGCGGAGGGTTCGGAGGTTGACGTGGTTCGGTGGTGGTGGCTGCTGGCGGCACAAAGGTGTTGGCTGCTAGGGTTTCATTCCTCTTTTGCTGAAAAATGTTTAGATTGTGGGCTTGAGTATTGGGTTAGGGTTTTTTTATTTTGGGCCTGTTTAGGTTTAGTAATTTGGGCTGTAATTTTGGACTGGTTTAATTATTTCGAACTATTGTTTATTGGGCCCCGGGTTAAAATTGGGCCTTACAATGCTGGAATGCGAGCAATTCTTCAATGAACTCTAATTTTTCAAAAGGGCTTTCTTCTAACTTCCGATGGTGTTGGCCATTTAACTTTCATTGTTGGAGAAAATCTGCTGTCTCCTAATCGTTTTCCCTACTTCAAGTTGATGTTAAAATCTTTCGGGCTTCTTAAGTTTCACAATCTTATAACACCATTGTCCCACGAATATAATTCTGATGTTTCCCATGGTTTTTAAATTTCTGCTCCAGCTTTTTCCCCGCAATTAAATACAAAATAATGTCTATTCTGAGAGGAAGTGTCCTAGAAGAGTTTGCTAATTCAAAGTTAATACCAAAAGTAACTTGAAACGTGTAATAATCTTGTTGAATTAGGCCAAATCTTATTACGGAGTTTGAGACATGAAAAAGCCACACTTCGTTATTAAGGTTTCTCGAGCTTTGATTGGCTCATCTTCTTAGGATTTTAATCCCCTTATCAGCGCCATTCCTTGTGTTAACCCAAAAGGTACGTTTCTACTGGTTTGATGACTTTTCCCTTTCTTGCTAGAGGGTATGGGAGACCTTTTGAATGCAGAGCTCCTTTCCTCCGAAGACTGAGTAAAGAAATTGAAAAACCTATTTGAACCGATATATTCGGTCCGGGTTTTGTATTATTTGGTTAGATTTTGGGTTTATGTTATCATCCAAATTGCACAATTTGATTCAGGTTTGGTTTTTTCACATTAAACTTGTTTTTATATAAATCAAACCGAATGAAAAAAAAAATCTGTGTTTAAAGGAATAGTCCTAATAGAATAATAAACTGACCATTTTAATATATATATATATATAGATAGATTAATTCATTTAACCCTATTATTATTATTATTATTATTATTATTATTAACAACTAGATATGATCATACAAAAATATAAAGTTATGAAAATATTTCGTAAAGAAGGTTATAAAAGTGTAGTTTTATATTAAAGTAATGAATCATTTCTTAATACTAATTATAATTATAAGTATAATTCTAATTTTAAGAAAATAGTTTATTAAAATTTCTAATATTTTATTTATAAAAGAAAACAACTTTTCACAATTATATATGTTTGGTAATTATGAATTTATCTATTATATGACATATTATAATCACCCAGTTATAACTAATTAAACTAATTAGAAAAATGACATAGAAAAACATTAGGTATACTTATGATTTATGTATTAGCTTTTCTTTTAACAACTTTGAATGATTTATCAACTTAATAACTTAACTAAAAGTATTTTTTAAAATATTCTTAGTGATTATTGCGATATTAATTTAATTATTTAATTCACTGTAAATATGTATAAGAATCTAAAGCATGTATTATGGTTGTAAAAAAAAAGTAATTGCTCTATTAGATTTTTTGGGCCCAAAACAAAGTGATATTGTTTTTTGACAAAGCCCAAATTTGATAAAAACCGTTGAACCGAACCGTAATTATTTGTTTTGGATATTTCAATTTTTATTCTATACAACTTCGATTTCAAATGTGAAAAAACGAATGGAGTGGTTTTATTCAATTTGTCCAAAAATTGAATCAAATCGAACAGAATCGAATACACCCTTACAACCAAGTTATTGTTTCTCTTTTTGTTCTTTCTTTAATACAATTTTATTGTATTGGAACTAGTTTAGATTAACCGTCCATGGTTAATGCCTTTAAAGAACTAAATCAAATTCATAAATCTATGATTATCTTCCTTATGGAAACATTAAAAGAACTAAATTTAATTAATAAGTTTATGATTATCTCTTCATGGAAACCAAACTGAAGAAAAAAAAAGATAAGAAGTGTCCAGAAACAAATTAGATTTCTTAGAGGGTTACTACGTTGCATCGAAAAGAAAATTATGGAAACAAGAAGCAACCACTGATGTGGTTTTTTCCGTAAAAGAATATTATTGATTGCAATACCATACATCCGATTTTGAAGATGATTAGATGTAAAGCGCGACATTCGTTGTCAAAGCAACACAAACAAATGATCATACATTCATATATCACAAATTTTAAAGTTAAAACATGCTAACCAATACATTGAATAGTTATATATCATTATTGGTGAAAATCGAACTCAAATGGATGCATATACAATGTTCCATAGTCAAATACGGGTTCTGTAACACCCTTAACCTGACCCACTCACGGGATTCGAGTAAGGAGTGTCACAATGGATCAGGTTCACCTATCCTTAATTTTTGGCCGAATTAATTGCGTTAAAATAAACTAAAATAAAACTAATAATAATTCTTACAACAAAGACCTTAAGCCACTGAATGTGTAGATCCTCACAGTTTCTGTCCCTTATCAGGCTATTTGTTTACAATATAACTCTTAAAATTAAACAAGGGCTAACGATCTTGAAAATCTAGATTTTTGGGATGTTATCTAGCTACTACATAACTGATTCTGAGGTGAAGCCTCCAATGGTACCCGTTTCCTATGTGCATAACTATAATTGCCTACAATCCCCAATCTCACCATCGACTGACTAGTTCCCTACTCTGAGTCCTCGATCATCCTCGCAAGTTCTGTAAACATTAGTCATCTCGTGTAAGTTTAATGAACTTAGTGAGTCCTTTTACTGCACTATAATTAAATCCAATCACATGAGGGTAACAAACGTAAAGTAAACTAAACATAAATTAACTCCCTGCTCGTTCAATGCAATTGTTCTTTATTAGGGTGATGAACTCCACTAGATCCTCTGAGCTACTCAGCTCATTATAAAACCTTCCATTGATCGAACTCTCCACTTAACCATAATCTAGATACCTCGCCATATTAATGGGTCTTATCCTTACTTTTAGTCTTTCCTTCGGTTCATACACCCTATATACAGGGTGTTTGCTGACTTCTAGCTTAATTGGTTGTACATCTGTTTTCCCATATAGTACCTCTGTATTAGCTTTGTCATCTTTCCACCTAAGGGTTCATAGGACATACCTTCCCTAGGGACTTCCATAGTTGGACCAGCCCTTAGTGGACTCCCTCTTCCCATACACTAGTCTTGAAGGACTTGTTGAAATTTTCGTATTGCGCTAACTCCCAACAAGCCTTGTCACTCTGGCGAACCCATTCTCATTCCACCTTATTATTCGCAATGGTGGGTTTAATTCCATTAACCAACCCATAACCTGGACCTTTCCTGAGAAATCACCAGCCCCATAATTGAAGGCCAGTCTAACTCACTGAACTAATAGGTTATCATCCATGAAACTATACGAGCCTACCAACTCACTTGCTTGTTTCCTCCCTAGGTGCAACATCGTGGTGATGGACCCGCGATAATCCTTTTTCAAAGAGAATTAGTCTTGACAGGTATACTGTCCGTTGGACAGAATCCTTATCTTGGGAGTGGAACTCCTATCCTTCCAACGGGATTTGTCTTTTTTCTAATGTACAACTTCATTGCTCACCACCTGGTGTCTATTGAATGTATATTTTTTCTTGTGGTCTTTGGAGGCTTCTCATTAGCTCTGCCCACGTACAGGCCGACCCCAAGTCCCCAATTATTTCTTGGATTCTTACTAGGTCCTTGTCTACCTGCCTTATCAGCATTCATGTCTATCCTTTGATAAACCCTTCCTTTTCTTATTTTGCTAACCCCTTTTTTGTGGACTTCTCGAGTTTCCACTTGCTATCCTGTGTATCGTACTTCGCACTTACCATCTTGGTGGTTTCTTTATTTTCACGTCCTATCAGACTCACCTCGTGTTTACTATCCCAACGAACTCTATCTGTGTTTACTTTCCTAGCGGACTATCTTTGTAACACCCCACACCCATACCCTACGCCAAGACGGAATACGAGGCATTACCTACCTTGAACACATGGATTCTTACGTTTTCGAACCATCAAGACCTGTTCAAATTTAAAACTTTGTCTAAACTTCTTCAATATGGCCTATGAGACTCGAAACGTTCATTTAAAAACCAATCAGGACCAATTCGGGTCCTTTAACGAACTCTGAAAAATAACACTAGACATAGGGGCACACGCCCGTGTGGGAGAGGCAACACGTCCGTGTAACCAATTCGACATGGTCGTGCTGTTGGCCCGTGTGGCTCACATGGCTTAAGCATACAGGGATACGCTCGTGTCCTTTACCCGTGTGGAATTAATTTCAATTTCGAACCTACAGGGATTTTCACACGGCCTGGCACACGCCCGTGTCCCTTACACAGCCATGACACACCCGTGTTTTAGTCCATGTGCAAAAACCTGGACATTCTGTTTCTGACGTCAGCAATTCTTAAGGGTCACATGGCCCAGGCACACGCCCGTGTGCTAGGCCGTGTGCTTCACACGGCTGAGACACACGGCCGTGTTTTTGCCCGTGTGTTTACTACCATGCATACTGACTTGAAAATTTTACGTGCAGGGGACACACAGCTGGATCGCACGCTAGTGGGGCATACCGTGTGTCACACACAGCCTAGGCACACGCTCGTGTGTCTACCTGTGTGGGCAAAAATAAGGCTATCTACCAAGCCTCTTTGTCACCCTTACTCACATAACTTACACAAATTCAATCAATACCAATACAAGAATGATCCACATAACTAAGACAGCCACAATAGACAAGATTTCACATATGCAATATACTCATCCATGAAAATAACATCTTTTATCTATATATAACAAAATGAATATTAGCCCTCATTCAAGGCTTTATACAAAATAAAGGGTTTTAGCCCAAGCCAAAACATTTGGCCAATTCCCAATGACACAAAACATTAAAGCCTAAGCCCTATACATGCCATACTCAAAACAAGTAATCTAACTATACCGAGTGCTTTGGCTGATACTGTAATTGTTGGCTCCGACGTCCGTTGGTCCTCGAGCTATTTAGGCGACACTATAAGAAAATGGAAAGGAATAGGGTAAGCATAAAGCTTAGTAAGTTGCATGTAATAAATATAACGACAACTTTACCATCCATCATCATACTCATAGTACTTAAGTAGGCATAAGCACAACTTACTCATCACTAGCCAATACATTTCAAATAGCATATATTGAGCTCACATCTGATACATTTCCAAATAGGTACCTGTACAACTCACAACATGGTTATACTTTCCTTGTTTAACTTAACCTATGACTCTCCCCGTTGAACTATTCGGAATGCTATCGGATATTCATTAAGCCTTAAACATAGGTTATAATGCTGATGCCATGTCCCAAACATGGTCTTACACTAGCTCATACGTCAAGTCGATGCCATGTCCCAGACATGGTCTTACACTGACTTTAACATATCCGTGCTGATGCCATGTCCCAGACATGGTCTTACACTGACACATCTTGTAGCCGATGCATGTCCCAGACATGTCTTACACTAGCTCTTGTTTCAATGTCGATGCCATGTCCCAGACATGGTCTTACACTGGTCTCGTAATATGGCCAATGCATGTCCTAGACATGTCTTACACTAGCACAGAATTAACCCGAATGTCATGGCATGAATATCTGATTTGTTCCTAAGGTTCACCCGGAAGTTCTACTATCCCAAGATTCATCATACATGATCATTTCCACAAACAAAAAATTTATGCTATATCAATTAAAATACATATAATAACAATGTAATTGTATTAATTACATACAACTTACCTGGATATACAAAATGTAGGCAACTCGTTTGGCTTAGTCTACTTGCTTTGCTTTTCACCGGTCTAGGCTCAAATTTTGCAATTCTTGCTTTATAATGATAAAAATTCACAAATTTAATCATTTTAATGATCTAGGTACTCAACAATTTATAATTGGGCAAAATGGCCATTTTGCCCCTATACTTTTGCAAAATGACCATTTTACCCCTAGGTCCGAAAATCGATTTGTATCAAATTTCTTCATATATTAAGCCTATTCGAACCCTTTTTACTCTTATAGCAACCCAAAATTTCCATTATTTCTCACATCTATCATCTAATTTTCAACTTATGCAAAATGATCCCTAGTTAAGGTTTCCTTGAAAACTACTTTACAAAACTTGTTTATTACACAACCATAACTCATATTGTTCCATAAAATTTCAGAAAAAACATGTTTAATATCATGGAAAAACCCTAAACTTTCAACCATTTAGCAAAATAGTCTCCTCATTTGAAAGCTCATGCTACAAGGGGTCCAAAAATACAAAAATCATCAAGAAAAACTATCAAAATCACTTACTTGTGAAGGTAAAGAGTGGCTGCAATTTTTCAAGCTTCTAAACCCTTATTTTTTCAGGTATTTTCAGTGATGAAGAAGGTGAGAAAAAGATGACACCTTTTCTTCTTTATTTTATTTCATTTTGGTTAAATAATTTACCAAAATTTTACCTAATTTTGACTTTCTCCATCTTTTGTCTCCTATGACCGGCCATTACCTATGCAAGGGTATATTTTCCCTTTAAATACCCCCAATTTTGGTTCTCTAGCTATTTAACACCCTTAACTATCAAAATAGGACTTTTGCACTTTATGCGATTTAGTCCTTTTTCACAATTAAGCATGAAATCGCTAAAATTAACTCACCAAAATTTTCATACTCTCATATAATCATGCCACAACACATAAAATAATATTAAAAATAATTTCTCTACCCTTGAATCAGTGGTCCTGAAACCACTATTCTGACTAAGCCCAAAATCAGGTTGTTACAATCTTTATTTTGTGTTTTACTAAGCCCAAAATCAGGTTGTTACAATCTTTATTTTGTGTTTTCTGTCTTAACGAACTATCTCTGTTTTGTGTTTACTGTCGCAATAGACTATCTTTATGGATTCCATGGAGTCTTTCATCTATGGTCTTACATCGATCTACCATCTTGGCATACTATCATATTATGCCATGGATTCTTTCATCTAGGGTCTTACTCATTATACCTGGCAACCATAGCCTCTTCCATCTATGGTCTTATATAGTATACCTTATACCTTGTACAAGCTTCGATGGAATCTTTCATTCATAGTCTTAGACTATGTATCTCATGCCAGACTATAATAGCTTCTTTCATCTATAGTTTTAAACCATATAGCGTCGTCACAGTGTCGTATTGAAGGACAAGTCGATACCACCATTATGGTAAATACCTTTCTATGGTTCTTATTTCATGAAACTCCTCCCATTACCTTCTTTACACCACTTAACCTTGATGCTTGAAAGTCATATTTTTCCCTCTCCATGGCTTGGATATTCGCTCGTGGCAGTATCTAACAAGGTCACTCCTTATTTCCCTTTCTAACTTTATCTATCCCGTAGAGGTTTTTCCCACAATCATGCAGTGCATGCACATATCATCATATTTCATGTTTATGCAAAATGACATACTTAGACAACATAGATCATAACATCCATGGATGGAGTTTTAGAAACTCACCTAAAATTTCATTGTCTCTATAGCTTGGCCTTCTCGAACTCTAAAGCTTCCATTCTCCTAGAAGCTAAGCATTTCAACCAAAATCATGGGTTATACTAAATATTCTCAGCTTGAACCCATTTTTCCAGGAACATGTAGAATCTTTAAAATGGTTCTAAAGTCCATAATTTCATTTACTTAACTTTTATGTACAGAGAAAGGTTAAGAACCTTACCAGCTTGTTGGTTTCCCTATTTTCCATCTTAGTCCTCATGAAGTCTACTCCATACAGAACCTCCCACTACTATTCCTTTTTCATGCTACCGAAGAAGTTGAAACAAATTTGAGAAGGAAATTATCCTTAGAAAGCCATTTCCCAACTATTTATAGCCATTCCCATTCTAATACTAAGCTTATGAGAACCATTCATTTCAAATCATGTTGTCCCCTACTAAGGAACTGATTGGTTCCATTCTAACTATACTAGAATTAGAGCTCAACCATGTCCAATTCAATTTCTAACTTTTGTGTTCCTTTCAATAAAGGCTACCAACCTACGCTCTCTTTAAATTTAATCCTCCAATTATTTCAAATTTACGTGTTATAGGTTCAGGTTATAAATTCTAAGCCAAAATACAAAACATGGTAGGATGTCTCAAGACATAGGGTGTATGTCTTAAGACTCATGACCCGTAAAGTTTTTTTTGCCTACTGACTTTCATGTCTCAGGACAATAGAGCCATGCTGCTAGAAAAACGTAGTAGGTGTGCTTGGCAGAATTTAAAATTTTTCTTGCATCTAGGATCAACTCAAATAGTTAGGAAGAATATAGAATCAATAATCTAGTACTTGGTTGTGTTTTGATCCACTTTGACAACTTGAAGAAGTTTATTTTTGATTGAACTCAAACTTATTGCAATGACCTGCACTTGCTTATGGAAACAACCATATTTCGAGTTACAGAAATGCAAATCTGGTGATTCAAAAATTGTAGTGAAAAGGACTTGAAGGTTTACGATTTGGGAATAAGAAGGTGTCCAAAAGATCTTATAAATTCAAGTCAACATTTACGTTATGAAACCCAATGATTAATCTCAATTGCACTACTTTATGAAAACGACCATATCTCAAGCTATAAGCCATAAAGTCAGGTGATTCAAAAATCATTTTGAAGAGAACTTGAAGATCTATGATTTAGGCATAAGAATCTTAAAAATTCCAATCAAACTTGTCACTATAGTATCCTTCGATATTGGTTTTAGATTTTCACATAACTTGAATCTTTGGTTTCAACTGATCGAATCTTCTCCACTATTATCTAGGTCGAGGGTTGCGCATTTTGTGAGCATCGTTCTTAACACAAACACATGAACCGACCTAAAACTCCATAAAGAAAAAGGATTCTAAATAAACTCTCTTATAACTAAAAAAGTGAATTGACAACTAAGGATTTTTAGTTTTTATCAATTCGAAGATTTTCATCAATCTTTTTTCTTCAGTCAACATGAGATATTTATAAAGAGTTGATTATAGTTATAATTACTTGGAACTACTAGTAAAATAAGGTCCTAGGCTGAGTTTAACAACAATAGATGACACACCGTAGTCCCAAAAAGACTCCTATTGTCACCTACATGCTTGCTTGGGTAGCAAGCAACCATTCCATATGTTAGACGACCATCGTTGTCCCTTTTTAGGTCACTTTAAGGCCTATATATGTATTTTGGAATCTTAAAAATCAATTACCTAATTAAATAATTTACACAAGTCCTATTTTAATCTTGTTTAAGTCATGACAACTTCACTATATTAAAATGTTTGTGTAACTTTAATTAATTAATTTTATTTCATTCCAAATAATTAGATAACATGATATCTTAATTTAGGTCCTCTTCGAATTCATTATTTAATCCAATTATATATATCTAAAGTGACTAAAATTAATTCCATATTAGTCAAATCATTAAACTGAGAAAACACATATTACTCCAATAAGTAAATCCACTAAACAATTTCTTATTGTTCAATTGTTTATGGCTCCATGCAAGTGAAGGGACTTCTTTGACATATATAAATAGGGCTTAAATGATTAGTAATTAAGTTCCAACTCTTCATTTTTTTAATGAAAAGCTATTTAGTCACAGAATCATCCATCTAAGGTACCATGAATGAACTCACTATTATATAACATTACAAAAGCTACTAATTACAAACCTTAGTCTAATAACATTGTCAGGATCTTTTTAAGTTAAATTCATTCACCTAATTCGATCTATTTTATCTCATGGTTACCATCTTATATTTCATAATAAAAATGATGATTACTCAAATTAGTAATGATAAAATCATTTGTCTCAAACAAATGACCCTTAGACAAATTCCATTTTCATAATTCATAGAATGCCAATGAGAGGATAACATTTACTCTTTTATCGAGCTATGTTCCCACCATTGGGAGTCAAGTCATATCGTGCTTAAGTCATGTACCCAACATACCAACTTTTTTCCTACAACCATGAGAGATCGAGTTTTCAATACACCAAAGGACATGGACTATACATATATTTGTCACTTATTTTACGTTTACGTAAGTCACACCATGAATGTCACAACTGCATAAATTCAAAAATGAATCTAGGATAAATTCAACTTGAGTCTTATCCAATATATTGTTAGTTTAAACAATCACATCTATGTCGTGTGTGAATATCATATGCGAATTGTGCAAGTATACATGTCGGCTCAAGTAATAAAGTGATAAGTAAGATCGTCGCCACAGGGATTAGATTAGGTATAAAAGTGATCAAGTTATTATAATGAATTATGATTATTGCTATGGAAAACAAAGATAAGTATGCAGTGGTAATTTAGGGGGATAATAATATGTGCTAAATGTGTACTACCTAATACTGGAAAATGCTCAAGCAAAAAAAAAGAGTAAAAATGCTATGAAAATTACGAGAATAACTACGAGGATAATATGTAACAAACAAGTAAACTGCTAAATATGTGCTAGCAAGATGTTACAACGAATGATAGAGGATATACAATATTGATTTGGAAGGTTGGGATTACTAAGAATCTACCATTCTTATCAATAATGCCTCAACAAAATCATACTCAATCTACAACTCAGAAGGGTTCTAAAGTGGTTTGCTTCTTTCAAAAGTAAAACTTCAAGTTACCTTGCCTCAAGCGATATATGTCTATACACCTTTAGCGTGGTATCCTACACTATTTTGTTTTCTTTCCATATGAATGCTGCTCTGTGTCTAGAGTCTAGTACAAGTATCGGTTGAGTACTTGCTCATAGTAATCAATTTCAGTCCAACTAATCAAACTTTTTCATAATTAGATTTGTTCATGGGCATGCTGCATAGTCGTTTATGTTTAAGGATTGCATGCATACAATTTAAAAATAATAACAATTGAATGAAGTAATAAATTAACTTAGATCTATGCTTCAACCATTAAAGATATTGAAGGTTTCATCATGTAATCCCAACCCTATGAGATTTAGTTCATGGGCTGGCAAGTAGAATTCAAAAACAAAATATCATCCATCATCATTTCAATCAAATTAATTCACGGGAGAACAAATTAAGAAATAATGGAAGAACTTTGGGAAAATGGCTTTCGCCAAACCAATCCACAATTTGACAACACAGTGTCCTATGGTGATTGAGAGGGACTATTGTTGGTTTCCTCTTTCTATTTCGACTCAGTCGCTACCCTCTATTTTTGCCTATAGATCTCCCCCATCTTTTAGGGTTTCCTGCTTTAGCCTTTTATAAACTTTTCTTCCTAGGGTAAATCCAACAACACTCGATATCTTCTCCTCTTTTTTAGGCATATTTTTTTGGTACAAGTAGAGTTAGGCTGAGACTCGTATGCGTTGAGGGTTGACTCGGTCATCTTCTTGAATTGCCATGGCATACAAGGTGGCAAACTGTCCAACCTTTTACCCCGCTAAACTGCATTCCTTTATTTCTTTCTCCATATTCTGCACCTGTCAAACCACCAAACACAACACTTCCATACGTAATTAAAAGTACCTAGCATTTAAAACACAATCCAATCTCCTAATGCAATGATACAAATACTAATGAAATGTCTTAAAATGCCACTAAAATGCCACTAAACGTAAGTTATTGCTTGTCCTCAAGCAAAATATGCATGATTGCATGTATGCAGTAATATTGCCAGCGCATATACCCATCTTGTACTATCAATCTATTCGAAGATCAATATATACATCAGTTCTCAACCATCTTCTTTCTCTTAAAACTTATTCAAGTTTCAAAGGTTCAGTTTAACAAAGGTAGTATAGAAAATTGCTCCCTAAAAATAAAATTTCATAAGTTCCATGTAATGTTCTGGCCATAGCAAATATCTCTGAATTTACTCAGTCCATTTGTTACCTAAACTCAAGTTACTCTTGCTCTAAGCATACTTGGATTGTATAAACCATTTATATTATTATTATTATTATTATTGGGGAATTTAGTATGTCAGAGAATTCTCTAACTTGACAATCACAATGGAGCATACACTGAATTACCAAATACTCAATCACAATGGAGCATACATTGGCAATCACAATATAAATCACTCTTGAACCTAAGGCTTTTGACTTAGAAGATAGATGGAGCAAACAACTCCACATTAGCCACCCAGCCTGTTACTACAGTGGAGTGCTCCTAATTTATTTTCTTTTTATTACACACTCTAACTTAAACTTAACTTTCTAGTCAACAACATGATGGAGTGAACAAAGTAGTGTTGCCTTACTCGACAATTCTAAGCATTGGAGTGCGTATTGTCTTTTATTTAATAATGCCTAGGCAATATGACTGAATTTGGCTTCCAAAAGTCCCTAAGTTCATTAGAAGATACTCACTATAATAAAAAAACTGAGTAGAGGATACCTCATTTTTAGAAATTAATATTTAAGAAACCAATCCTAAGCTAAATTCACCTAATCCACTGTTACATGTTCTAGGTGTATTGAAGAATCTAAGCTCATCATCGAACATAATAAGCATAAATTGTACTCCTCATTGGAAAACAGTACTTAATAGTTACATGGTAGTGGCAAAACAGATTTAACTATACTAAAATGACTATACTAAAATTATCATACATACTAAATATAAAAATGCAGAACACACCCCCAAACCTAAGGGATGCATTGTCCTCAATGCATGACTAGATATATAAAAGAACAACCAAAAGAGAAATTTGTACAAGAAATGTCATGGAAAAAGAAACTAAATGCAAGATGCATGAAAGAAATAGTAAACTTAGCTGGCTTGAACTAGCATGTAGGTACTTCATTCTGCCCGATGAGTGGATTTACAGGAACTAACTTTATACTGCCACTCTCTCTTTTTGGAGGTCATTTCTTCCCCTTCCTTATCAGTTTTTAAGAGCTCATCGATTAGACGATCAACGTCATGGTCCTATGTAGTTACGAAAGCTGGTGGAAAAGGTGGAACAGGGTCCTTAACTTTGTTGGTGGAAGTAGTGGCGGTCTCGTCTATTTCTTCTTCTTCATCCTTCTCAATATTTAGAGATGTTATCTTTTTGGACATTTTAGCAACAGTTTGAGTAGGCTCTTTGGCAGCATTAGAAAATAGGAGCGAAGTCACAGGGAAGATAGGAAATTTTGACGTTGGCTTTCTAAAATTCTTTTGCTAAGATCTCCTGAGTGCCAAATCACTACTCTTCACATAAGTCCAATATTGAGCTTGCTGCTACTGGGCATGGACCATCTCTTCATCCAAGTGAAACTGCTGAATTTCAAAAAGGGACACCCTCTACTCCAACTACTTTAAGGAGTGCAACATTTGTTGTTCGAGGGAGTTACAAGAAGCTGAAGGTGTTGTCGTGGGAGAATGCGCAACTGTAGAATTGGTGGCCTGACTATGCTGAGTTACCTTGGCAACATCACAGCCTTGGATCTTGAGAAAGAGGTCTTAGATAGTCTACCCTTGTTAGGGGTGATATCCTCATCTGCACTGAGGGGGACTCGGGCAGTTCAACATAGAGCAGTAATAAGGGAGGGGAAGTTTAAGCTACCAACATTTTTCTTGGCACACTGATGTACCTCCTAAAAAATGATCCTACTAATATTAATTCTTCTCCCTTTTATGATGGAGTGTAGTAAAACCATCCTCTCCTTTGAAACAATTATATTGTGCGTAGACAACATAAGTTGACTCTTCAGAAAATGATACCACACTTTCCCAATAGGTGTCAACAAAGCCCTCATAGCAGTATAACACTCTTGACTGGAAACAATCCATTGTGTACTTTGCTACATAAATCATCCAATACCTGGGTTAAACCCTTAGCAGTGACATTGTCAGCAAACAGTGTGTTTTCATCTTGCACACTAGTCAGACCAAATTGTGCATCAATAAGATCTTCATCAAAAGGAATGGACATGCCTTTTATGTAGATAAAAGGACAATATAGAGAATTGATATAGGCATAAAAATCTCGAATAATATCCCCTAAAATGTCCTTAGGGTGCAAACAGAAAATGCTCCACCCATGCTTTTCTACTATGGAAAACACAGATTCGTCATACCCATGTATGGTTCGTCCTTGAACAAGAACCCTTTCTCAAAACAAAAAGGACACTTTCTAATATTGTTATTGTATTTCATGGCTAGAACACTGTTAAAGAACGTCTTTGGTTGAGTAGCACTAGCCCTTGATGGTTCAAAAATTTCGGAGGCAGTTTTGATGTGAGCCTTTGAAGAAAAATGGAAGAAATCTTCAAGAATTTAGTGGAAGAAAAGATAAGGGAGATTGAAGAGAAAGAACAGTAAAAATGGAAACTTTAAGAGAAACTTAAGAGATGTGAGCAGTTGAAAAGAGGAAAATAAGGGAGATAGTGATGACAGTTAAGCAAAAATGAAACATGCTAAGGAAGTTGCCTGACATGGAGGAGGAAAGAAAGAATTTAAGAAGATTTTAGAGGGGGAATGTGAAGTGACCTAGTCCTCAAATAAAAAATTTAGCTTCTCCTCATGGGCTTGCCAAGTAACAAAATTAGACAGCTATCCAAAAAAAACAAGAAACAAATCTCTCTCTTGGACTTTTCTGCCCGGTCAACCCATATTACATCGTACCATACTATCGATTTACCCAGTTTGTCGCAATGTTACGGCAAACTCCTCTTAATATCACAATTGCTAAGTTCACATTCTTTATTTTGTGTCTGGAAATCATAGAAAACTACTCAAAATAAAAACAAAAATGGAAACAATAGTAAATGAATACTAAAAATAAAATTAAAGTAAAATAATTAAAGAAAAGAAAGATAAAAGGAATTGTTAGCTCAAACATCTCGGAGGTCAATGGAGTGCTTGTCTTGATCCACATGGGCACCCTAGTAGTGTTTCAATTGTTGCCCATTAACTTTAAATGTGACCCCTCATTTTTAAGTCTTTGATATTAACAGCTCCATTAGGATATACTTTGGCTACTTCAAAAGGACTTGACTAGCGAGATTTTAATTTACCAAGGAATAATTTGAGCATAGAGCTGAACAACAACACTTGTTGTCTTGATTTAAATTGCCTTGTCATTATTCTTTTATCGTGCCAATGCTTGGTCTTCTCCTTATACAGCTTAGCATTTGAATATGCTTGTGCTTGGAACTCCTCCGTTTCATTCAATTGTAACAACCTTTTATGGCTACTAGCGACCCAATCCATGTTTAGCTTCTTAATAGCCCAAAATGCTTTGTGCTCAAGTTTAACAGGAAGGTGACATGGCTTTCCATAGACAAGCTTAAAAGGTGACATCCCTAATTATGTTTTGTATGCGGTACGATAGGCCCACAAAGCTTCATCCAATCTAGTAGTGTAATAGCCAGATTTTGGGCTTAGTTGGAACAGTGGTTTCAGAACCACTAATCTGAGGTTGGAGAAATTATTCTTAATATTATTTCATGTGTTACAACATGATTATATGTGTGCATGAAAATTCTGGTGAAATAATTTTACCGATTGGTTACTTAATTTCAAAAAAGGACTAAATCGCATTATGGGAAAAAGTATTATTTCATTAGCTAAAGGTATCAATTATCTATGGAACATTAAATTAGATGTCTTTATTGAGTAAATAGACCATAACGTTGGTAGTTTCTAAACATAGGGACAAAGGAATTGTAAAGTCAAAATTAGGTGAAATTTGGTGACTAATTTGACTACAATATAATAAAATAAGGAAAAGCTATCATCTTTTTTTCATTTCTTCTCTTCTCCACTGATTTTCTTCAAGAAAGAAGGCCATGAGAGCTTGAAATTTTCATCAACTTTAGATTCTTGCAAGTAAGTGATTTTGATGGTATTTCTTGATGATTTTTGTACTTTTGGGGCCCTTGTAGCTTAAACTAACTAATGGGAGGGCTATTTTGCAAAATGGTTGAGAGTCTAGGGTTTTCCCATGATAGTAATCATGTTGATTTCTAAAATTTTTATGGAAGAAAATGAATCATGGTTGTTAAACAAACAACTTTTGTGAAAGGATTTTCATGAACACACCTAAAATGGACCATTTTGTAAAGATGATAAAATGAGTGATAAGTATGAGTAATAATTGGAATTTCGGGCTGCTTCTAGTATAAAAAGAATTCGGCTTGGCTTGGTTTATGAGAAAATTTGATAAAAATCGATTTACAAGCCTAGCGATAAAATAGTAATTTCATGAAAGTTTAGGGGTAAAATGGTCATTTTGCCAAAATATGAATTATGAAATTCCATTGATTAATGTGATGATTAAACTAGTAATTTTTTTCATTATAGATCAATAAATATGAAATCTGGTCCTAGACCGGGGGAAAGCCAAGCTAGTGGATTAAAAATCGATTAGTCGCTTACCTTCTGTATACCGAGGTAAGTTGTGCATAAGTAAGGCAACTTTATCGTTATTATGTTTCAAATGATTGATTTTTCAAAATAATGTTGAATATGCTTATGATTAATGCATGATGAAATTTAATGTGCTAAATTCCTGGTTGAACCTAGGAATGGATTGGATATCCATGCCATTACATTTGGATGATATATGTGTAAGACCATGTTTGGAACATGGCATCAGCAATGTTATGAGAGCCAGTGTAAGACTATGTTCAGAACATGACATCGAAAATGTTATAAGAGCCAGTGTAAGACCATGTTTGGAACATGGCATCGACAATGTTATGAGAGCCAGAGTAAGACCATGTCTGGGACATGGCATGGGCATTGAGACGAGAGCTAGTGTAAGACCATGTCTGGGACATGGCAACAGCCTCGACATTGAGCCAGTGTAAGACCATGTCTGGGACATGGCATTAGCCTCGACATGTGAGACAGTGTAAGACCATGTCTGGGACATGGCATCGATAATTTACCCTCTTGTGTGAGGCTTATCGGATATCCTTTAGTATTCCAAATGGTTTCACGGGTTATTTCAAAGATATGGAATGATATAATCATGTTGTGAGTGGTACAGGTTCTTCTTTGAAACTCATCGGTTATGAGTCTAGTTAGGATGCCTTAATGGTAAGAATGACATGAGTAAGTTCTAGGTATGAAATTTATTTTGAGATGATTTTGTATACTTTGGCTTATACTTATGATACATAAGCATGTAGTGATATTTACCTTTGTTCACTCAAGAATGTTGTATTGATTTATAATATGCTATGTGTTTAAACATGCATGGTTGATGTTGTTACTTATTTATATGCAACTTACTAAGCTTTATGCTTACTCCCTCTTTTTTCCATTTTCATATAATGCTGCCAAGCTAGCATCAGGAATCAAGGGATGTCGAAGGCATCGGTCACACTATCACCTGAAGCTTTTGGTATAGCTAGTTTAAATGTTTTGAGTGTGGCATGTATAGGGACTTGGTCTTTTTGTTTAGTGTCATGTTAGTTTAGCCACAAGTGTTGGCCCATATTGATGTGAATTCATTTTGTATAGGCCATTAATGTTGGCTAATATTGATTATTATTAAATGCATTTGATGAAAAGTTTCATGGTTGTGGCTGTTTTGATTATTTGTGTTTATGCTTGGATTGGTTATGTTTGAGGTTTTGTAGGTTGGCGCAAGTGACGGTGGCAAAAAGACTCGGTAGATAGCCTTGTTTTTGTCCATGCGAGCAGACACATGGGCGTGTGTCTAGTCCATGTGTGGCACACGGTTTGCCACTTGGGCGTGTAGTTAGGCCGTGTGTAACACCCCATACCCGTGACCGTTGCCGGAGTCGAACACGAGGTGCTAACCGACTTAATTCATATACTTTCATAGTCCATTTTAAAAATTTCCAGGCAGTTGGCTAACTGCGTCACTGTCACCTTAAAAATCATATCTTAAGTTCAAAAACTTCGACTGCAAAATTCCCGAGTTCGATAGCTGACAAACCAAAATTTATAAAACAGAGAATCAAAGAAACGGAGTAAGCATTAAATGCTTAGTAAGTTTTGAGCAAAGAATTTAAGCACAACTGAAGTATAGCATTCATATAACTAAACAGATAATTCCATATATACATATTCTCAAATCATTCCTACTTCACATTCCAACCCCTATATTCATACATAAGGGATTATCTTCACCAAATACCGGAAGCTCATTACTCGACTAAGCAAATATTATTCGAAGGGAATCAACTATTCCAATGCACATACGAAACATACCTCATTGTTGGGATTTTACAAGCGTATTAACTGAAATTTTTACAGCAAGATCGCTCATTCCCGAATCACATACCTTCAGAATTTAACCGGATATAGCTACTCGCTCAAATGCCTTCGGGACATAGCCCGGTTATAGTAACTCGCACAAATGCCTTCGGGACTTAACCCGGATTTAGTAACTCGCTCCAATGCCTTCGGGCTTAGCCCGGAATTAGTAACTCGCACAAATGCCTTCGGATCTTAGTCCGGATATAGTCACTTAGCACAAAAGCCTTCGGGACTTAGCCCGGATATCATTCGAATAACCAAGCACATATATCAATAAATCATGACACATCCGTATTTCATTTTCATTACCAAAGCTCAAACACAAGACACTTATCACACTTGCAATTTCGGCTCAATAGCCACATACAAAGAGCATGACTTTGATTTGCTTAAAACATGATCTAATCAAATCATAATCTAAGTTCTATTACTCAAAAACTTACCTCGGATGTCGTCGAACGATTTCGATGGCTATTCAACCACTTTTTCCTTCCCTTTATCGGATCTAGTTCCCCTTTGCTCTTGAGCTTAATTTAACAAATAAATTGATTTAATCATTTGAGCATCGGAAAGAGGAACTCAAGTTACTTAGCCCATATATATTCATTAGACATTAAAGTTACATACATATGAAATCATGCATCAACTCGACATATTATCCCACACTTCCTTTTACCCGATTGTCTAAGCCAAGATAAAAGCATCAATATGCTTGCATCTAACCGAATACATGCAACGCCAATCCATCTCATGTGGCCGAATATGCATGTCTACGTTGAGGCCAATTATATACTTAGTACCACATATAAATGACATACATTTTACTAACTAATGCATTACATATTATAACTCAATACGCATCCATCATTTACTCCATAACTAAAACACCACCATATATAAACATATACCTTGAGATGATATATATATCATACCAATACATCATGTGCAAATATATATATATATGCAAGAGCCGAATCACAAGGCTGATTATAACCATCTCATATATTTTCATCCCATACCCAAATGCACAAGTACATTATAATAGCTTCCAACTTAATTCATCATAAATTTTCTTTTTTTTTCATGGCCGAATGCTCCTTCTACACCATTTACCTTCACAAAGCATGAATTTCATCATCCAACTTACAAGCTTACAATCTCATGAAGTTTAACCTCATAGTACCTATCAAACTCTCACTCATTAGCTTCTATCATAAACCTCCAACAACACCAAATAAACATATACTTCGTGGGTCTATGGTAGAACCAAGAAAGGAACTCATAGGTATCAAGATGTAAGCAAACTACCATTATTTATCTAAGTTTAGCATGAAACACAACCATCACCCTTATTAATCTTTTATAGCCGAAAACCATACTCACCCCCAAAATCAAAATTTCAACATGGTTTACAAAAATCACTTGATAACTCACTCAATATCAACTAAAATTTCAAGAGCTAGTACAAACTTCCTTACCTTAATAGTGACCTAAGATGACCGATTGCTTCACTCCCTTCTTCTTCCTTTCAATTCGGCCAAGAAGAACCAAAGAACACAACTTGTTTTTCTTTCTTCCTTAGAACATTCGGCCAAGAGAAATGAAAAAAGATGGACATTTTTTTTTGTTTTCTTTCTTACATTCACGGCAACGGGGAGGGGAAGAAACAATCACACACATTCTTTCCTTTTTCCATTTCTTTATTACCCATACTCCTTATTTTATTGTTCCTAACATACATCACTAACATAACATGTTTGTGACATATTTCCACTCATAGCATGGCCGGCCACTAGCTCAAATATTGGGCAATTTGACATGCAAACCCACCATTTCTATAACATGCATTAATAGGCCACTTTACATTTGCCTAGCACATTTCTAAATTTTCTCACATAAGTCCTATTTACTAAAATTCACTTACAATTAACAAAGTTCAAACATGAAATTTTCACACATGCATAAGTACATATAATGAGCATCAACTAGGATGGTTAATTATTTTTTTATGACTCAGTTTAGTGGTCCCGAAACCACTTTCTGACTAGGGTCAATTTAGGGCTGTCACAACTCTCCCCCACTTAAGAAATTTTCGTCCCCGAAAATCTTACTGGTAATTAGGTTTGGGTATCGTTCTTTCATAGAGTTCTCAGGTTCCCAAGTAGCTTCTTCCATTCCGTGTTTGAGCCATAACACTTTCACTAACAGAACCCTTTTGTTTCGCAACTCTTTCACCTCACGAGCTAGGATACGAATCGGTTCTTCTTCATAACTCATATCAGCTTGAATTTCGACCTCGGAGGGGTTTATTACGTGTGAAGGATCGGATCTGTAACGTCGAAGCATCGAAACATGAAAAACGTTGTGGATCCTTTCGAGTTCAGCGGGTAAAAGCAACCTATATGCAACTGGGCCAACTCGTTCGGAGATCTCATACGGCCCAATGAATCTCGGACTCAATTTGCCCTTACGGCCAAATCTGAGTATCTTTTTCCAAGGCGACACCTTAAGAAACACTTTGTCTCCCACCTTATACTCAATATCTCTTCGTTTTAAATCCGCGTACGACTTCTGACGATCTGATGCTGCCTTCAGACTCTCACGAATTATTCTTACTTTCTGTTCAGCATCTTTAATCAAATCCACCCCGAAAATTTTACTTTCACCGAGCTCGGTCCAAAACAATGGCGTACGGCATTTTCGACCGTACAAAGCCTCGTAAGGTGCCATCTTAATACTTGACTGAAAACTATTGTTGTAAGCGAATTCAATCAAAGGTAAATACCGTTCCCATGAACCACTAAACTCAAGGATGCAGCATCTCAACATATCTTCGAGTATTTGAATTATCCGCTCGGATTGACCATCGGTTTGGGGGTGAAAAGCGGTGCTAAAATGCAACTTGGTGCCCAAAGCTTCTTGCAATTTCTTCCAAAATCGTGAGGTGAATCTCGGATCTCTATCCGACACAATAGAAATCGATACCCCGTGTAATCTCACAATCTGAGAAACATACAATTCAGCTAGTTTATCCAATGAAAAATCCGTACGTACGGGGATAAAATGAGCCGACTTAGTCAGTCTATCGACAACAACCCAAATCGTATCATTCTTACTTGCCGACACTGGCAACCCAGATACAAAATCCATCGTGACTCGATTCCATTTCCATTCAGGTATCATGATCGGCTGAAGTAAACCCGTAGGCACTTGATGTTCCGCCTTCACTTGCTAACATATTAAACACTTCGAAACAAAATCGGAAATGTCTCGTTTCATACCATGCCACCAAAATTGACGTCTCAGATCGTTGTACATTTTCGTACTCCCCGGGTGATTTGACATTCGGCTACAATGAGCTTCATTCAAAATCATCGAAATGAGTTCTGAATTTCTTGGAACACACAAACGACTTCTGAACCTCAAACAATTGTCATCATCAATTTGAAATTCTGATTCCATATTCGGAGTACATTCAGCCCGCTTTGCAACCAAATCATCATCGACTTTCTGAGCTTCACGAATTTGTTGAATCAACAATGGTTTGGCCTTTAATTCTACCACTAACACATTGTCGGATAGAATAGACAAGTGTACATTCATCGCTCGTAAAGCAAACAGTGATTTTCGGCTTAAGGCGTCCGCAACCACATTAGCTTTTCCCGGGTGATAATCAATGACAAGCTCGTAATCTTTCAACAACTCAAGCCAACGCCTTTGTCGCAGATTAAAGTCTTTTTGAGTCATCAAATATTTGAGACTTTTGTGATCCGAATATACATGGCAATTCTCACCAAATAAATAATGTCGCCATATTTTCAAAGCGAATACGATGGCAGCTAGTTCGAGATCATGGGTCGGGTAATTTTTCTCGTGTGGCTTCAATTGTCTCGACGCATAGGCCACAACTCGACCTTCTTACATCAATATGCAACCTAACCCAAGTAGGGATGCATCGCTATAAATGACAAACTCTTTGCCTGATTCGGGCTGCACTAGTACTGGAGCTTTCGTCAAGTGAGTTTTCAATTGTTCGAAACTTTTATGACAGTTTTCTGTCCATTCAAACTTAACATCCTTCTGAAGTAGTTTCGTCATTGGTGTGGCTATCATCGAGAAACCTTTCACAAACTGTCGGTAGTAACCGGCAAGTCCCAAAAAGCTCCGAACCTCAGTAATATTTCTCGGTGGCTTCCAGTTAAGTATGGCTGAAATTTTGCTCGGGTCAACTCGAATACCCGATGCGGATACCACATGACCCAAGAAGCTAACCTCTCTTAACCAGAACTCACACTTACTGAACTTAGCATTTAACTGCTTATCCCGTAAAATTTGCAACACTAATCCCAGGTGTTCAGCATGATCGATTTCATTTCTCGAATAAACCAAAATATCATCGATAAACACGACTACAAACCGATCCAAATACGGTCTGAAGATCTGATTCATCAAATCCATAAATATCGCAGGGGCATTAGTGAGCCCAAACGGCATCACTAAGAACTCATAGTGACCGTATCTCGTTCTGAAAGCAGTTTTGGGTATATCCGAATCTCGAATTCGCAACTGGTAATAACCCGATCTCAAATCTATCTTTGAAAACACTGAGGCTCCCTTTAGTTGATCAAACAAATCGTCAATATGTGGCATCAGATATTTATTCTTTATTGTCACCTTATTCAGCTGACGATAGTCGATGCACAACCTCATTGTAACACCCCGTACCCGAGACCGTTGCCGGAGTCGGACACGAGGGGTTCACAGACTAATTTCGCTTAGTATCGCAGTCCATTTTAAAAATTTTCCAGGCAAGCTGGCTAACTGCGTCACTGTCACCTTAAAAATCATATCTTAAGTTTCACAACTCGAAAATCAGTTTCGTGATTTTTCCCTGAAACTAGACTCATATTCCCATCTATATATTTTTTTCTAGAATTTTCGGTTGGGCCAATTAGTACAGTTTATTAGTCAAAGTCTCCCATGTTACAGGGATTGACTACACTGACCTTTGTGCATTACGACTTGGATATCTCCCTGGACAGAGCTTCAATACTGATGCCATTGGTTTCTATAGAAACTAGACTCAGAGAGGAATCTATACATATATGGAATGACTCCTAATTATCTCTGGTTAATTTGTAATGAATTTCCAAAGTCGGAACAGGGAGTCCAGAAACCGTTCTGGCCCTGTCTCACGAGAACCTGAATTTCTCTTAACATACTGTCCATATGATCGTTTCGTTACTTTCCTATGAAAATGGATTCATTAAGGTTCGTTTACATAATTTATTCATTATTTAATTCCAATCCCACTATTTTTAGTGATTTTATAAATCTACATCACTGCTGCTGCCAGCATCTGCCTTTACGGTAGACTTTACCTATTTCATAGTTTCCATGATTCAACTCGCCCTTTTTGCATAAATAGCACAAATTATGATAGTGATTAACCATTCCATACCAAATGATTATAACATTATGCTCAAACATATATAAGCCATTTTCGCATGGCTATATACATTAACCAAAATATTCTTCCGCCACTAGTCTATTTTATAAATGCCATAAGATAATCCAAAACATAGCAGTACCAAACAGTGGATAGTGATAGTGTGACTAGTTGCTGACGATCCTCGAGCCTGTAGCTTCGCAATGAGATCTATAAAACAGAGGAAACAGAGTAAACGGAGTAAGCATTACAATGCTTAGTAAGTTTTAAGCAGTGTCAACAGATAACAATCAAATTATAACATAGTTGTTTGTATTTTTATTTCACTCTTCCTTCGGGCATACCATCCCTTTACCGAATACGCACATCTCATCATATACAATAGGCAGATAAACTTTCACATAAAAGTGAGCTCATGTGACATAGATATATCGTATGATTTCACATCACCTCTCACACTGATCCGATGTCACATAATCATAGGAATAGCCTCATAGATTGCTCTCGTATGCATCACATAACTACCTTATGATTTAGTGCAAATCAAGCTCACATATAAACTTGGAGTACATACCTGTTTAACCTTTCACATTGAATATATTTATAAGCAATTCTTATTACGAAGTCTTACCCGGACATAATCTCCACACGAAGTTATCGGGTCTTACCCGGACAAAATCCCCACACGTAGTCATCGGGTCTTTAGAGCTCGGATATAGTACGAGCACGAAGCTTACGGACATTAATCAGTGATAATATTCTTGCATAAAGCCTGCGGGGTTTTAACCCGGATATAGTACTGACTCAAATGCCCTTCGGGACTTATCACATTCATCACATCGGCCATTAGGCCCTATCACATATATATACACTTTCACATTCATCACATCGGCCATTAGGCCTTATCACATATATACACTTTCACATTCATCACATCGGCCATTAGGCCTTGTCACATATATACACTTTCACATTCATCACATCGGCCATTAGGTCTTATCACATATATACACTTTCACATTCATCACATCGGCCATTAGGCCTTATCACATATATACACTTTCACATTCATCACATCGGCCATTAGGCCTTATCACATATATACACTTTCACATTCATCACATCGGCCATTAGGCCATACTATCATTTCATATTCGAATACTCATAAACTTACAATATCACGATTTAGAATTCAAGTATGGGTTTAATCAATAGCTTGTGAGTAACTAAAACAAGTTTATCAAGGTTCACAACATAATCTCAAATTCAGCACAAGCTGTTTTTCCTGAGCAATAGTCACTAAATTATTTATGACTGGAGCTACAAAACTCCAAATCACTTTCCGTTAATTTTTCCTGAATATAGACTCGTATATCTTTCATCCATAAAATTTCCAGAATTTTAGGTTTGGCCAATCAATACCATATTTTTCTTAAAGTTTCCCCTGTTTCACTGTTTGACTAATCTGACCACTCTTCACTACGAATCAAATTTCTCATTTTACAGAATTCAAAATGTGTTGTATTTGATTTAATTTGAAACTAGACTCATTAAGGAGTCTAAGAATATAAATTTTATCTTATAACCATTTTTGTACAATTTATAATGATTTTATAAAAACAGAACAGGGGATTTCAGAGTCATTCTGACACCGTCTCACACAACTTTAAATATCTCATTATCGGAAATTCCTTTGCTTACACGGTTTCTTTTATAAGAAACTAGACTCATTAAGCTTTAATTTCATGTCTCATTCAGCCTCTAATTCAAGTCCATAAATTTATGGTGATTTTCTAAAGTCACCTTACTGCTGCTGTCCGAAGCAGACTATTTCAAATTACCCTTAAATTCCCAAGCTCAAACACTTAAGAACTTACCATTTGAGCTTAGAACATATCATGGCCACGTCATATCTTACTAAATCAACTCATCATGTCCTATTATAATTGAATTTACTCAACGTTTAAACACTTAAAACTTACCTCGGATGTGGTCGAACGATCTCGGCGGCTATTCGATCACTTTTTCCCTTCCCTTATCCAACTTTGGTCCTCTAAGCTCTTGAGCTAATTCAAACAAATTTAACTTATTAAAGTCTCATTATGCTAGCTTATGGCCGAATATGACAAGGAGTTTGATAGGTCATATGGCCACCTTTAGCTCAAACACAAAATGGTCATACGCATTTTTAATCACATTGAGCAATTTAATACAATTAATCTAACATTTCCTCATGTGCACCTTTATGACCGAATACATGCAACACCAAGCTATCTATTCATTCATGTGTGCATCTTATTTAAGCATGTATATCCACAATCGAATTCATCATATAAATATCTATGATTTCACTCAAATAATCTTATTACAACACATGGTGCTCCAACCATTATTTAAATTCAAAGCTCGGCTAGTACACATATATACACTAGCAATCAAATACTAACATTTGCACTTCATCTTAATAGCTAGCTTAGCAAACCTTAATTTAACACATAATTCATACATATCACATTCCAAGCATTCACTCAATTCTATCACTTAAAACACACACATTACTCAATAACTTCATAGTTCAAATTCGGCAACTACACCACTAATATTCAAAATCATATTCGGCCTTAGTACTCCCTTGTTAGCTGATTTTTCTTCATTTAGCAACTAGTGCACATATGTGCTCATTTGCTAGACTCTACTTCAGCCAACTACCCTTTCTCATCCAATTAACATGAACAGCATTTTCTCATGACATCAAGCATTCTTTAATTCGGCTATTACTAGTATGAACTTTAACCATTCATATTTTTAGAAAGACCAAGTTCTTTCCTCAATACATTCATCATCAAGATTCAAGTAAAGCAATCAAAATTTCTTCCCTTATAACCTTAGCCGAAGGCTCTATTCACCCATCATTAGTGGAAATTTTTGCATGGGCTAAGCAAGAACCATGATAATTTACCTAAAACAAGTAATTATTTCACAATTTCAACACAATGTACTAACCTTCCTAAGGATTCAAGTGACCGAATTTTCTTCCCCTCCTTTGCTTCTTCTATTCGGCCAAGTTGAACAACAAAGAAAGAACTTTGTTTTTCTCCTCTTTCACTAGTCACGGCAATGGGGAGTAAGGGGGAGACAACTTTGGTTTCTCCTCCCACTCACCTCATGTTTTATCATTCTTAATTCATTCTTTTATTTTCTACACTCATAGTGCTAATAAAAGAATTCATATTATCATCAATGACCCATCCATGGCCGGCCACTACTCAATAATAATGGATATTTGACATGCAAACCCTTTATTCATATGACATGCATTAATTGATCCTTATAGATTAACTATCACATTTTAAAAGTGTCATACATAAGTCCTATTAACTAAATTCATATGCAATTAACTAAATCGAAGCTTAAAACTTTCACACATTCATATTCACATATAATAAACATAAAATATGACGGCTAATTATTTTTATGACTTGATTTTGTGGTCCCGAAACCACTTTTCAACTAGGGTCAAATTAGGGGTGTCACACTCATGGTTCCGTCCTTCTTTTTCACAAACAATACTGGTGCACCCCAAGGTGAGAAACTTGGTCGAGCGAAACCTCTATCCGTCAATTCTTGCAACTGAGCTTTCAACTCTTTTAGCTCGGTTGGTGCCATACGATACGGAGCTATCAAAATCGGCGTAGTCCCAGGTACAAGCTCAATACCAAACTCTACCTCCTGAACTGGTGGTAAACCCGGTAATTCTTCGGGAAAAACATCCGGGTATTCACAAACCACCGGCACAGATTCAGGTTTCATTTTTAACTCTTTGTCATTTAGTACATACGCAAGGCATGCTTCGCACCCCTTTCTTACATATTTCTGGGTCAACATTGATGATATTACAGCTGGCAACCCTTTTAAGTCCGTAGACTCAACTCGGATTATCTCGTTATTTGCGCACCTCAGATCAATAGTCTTGCTCTTGCAATTCACAACCGCATCATGCACGGTCAACCAATCCAAACCAAGAATTACATCAAATTCATCAAACGGCAAAAGCATCAAGTCCGCCGGAAAACAGGAACCTCGAATTACTAGGGGACATTTCTTACACACTTTGTCGACAAGCACGTAACGACCCAAGGGATTTGACACCCGAATTACGAACTCAGTAGACTCAATAGGTAAAGTCTTACTGGATGCTAAGGTTTCGCATATATAAGAATGAGTAGAACCAGGGTCAATCAAAGCAATCACATTAGTATCAAAGAGAGTAAAAGTACCGGTAATAACATCTGGTGAGGAAGCATCCTAGCGTGCGCGTATAGCATAAGCCCTAGCAGGAGTACGAGCCTCAGATCTGGTCGTAGCATCCCTAGATCCTCTCTGACCACCTCTAGCATTGCCTGTACTTCTAGATGGTCTACCTTGAGCAGTGGTAGCACCCAGTTTCCCACTCTGATTTACATTCTGTTCAGACAACCTCGGGCAATCTTTAATAAAGTGGTCAACTGACCCGCACTTGTAACAGGAGCAGTCATGGAATCTACAACTCCCAGAATGCCATTTTCCACAATATTGGCACTCCGTTCTGTCTCGACGATCATTTCCAACACCGGCGATTGAAGTGACTCGTGTACTCACAGGGGGTCGATCGCGATCTCGTCTAGAAAAGCCCGAAGTGTCCCTAGACCGGCCTAAGCCATCTCTAAATTTCTTCGATGACTGTGGGAAGGGCTTCCCTGAAGACCTCTTACGAAACTCCCTTGCTCCCGCCTCAACTTTTCTTTTCTCCATACTGAGCTCCTCGGCCTTGCAAGCTCGCTCGACAAGTGCCACAAATTCTCGGATTTCCAAAATGCCTACATACAGCTTTATATCGTCATTCAGTCCATCCTCGAAACGTTTACACATTACGGCTTCTGAGGAAATGCATTCTCGTGCGTATCGGCTAAGCCTCACAAATTTTTGTTCATAGTCGGTAACCGACATGGAACCTTGTTTGAGTTCAAGAAATTCCTTCCATTTTTGGTCAATGAATCTCTGACTGATATACTTATTTCGAAACTCGGTTTGGAAAAACTCCCAAGTTACTTGCTCTCTGGGCACAACAGAAGTCAACGTATTCCACCAATAGTAGGCAGAATCACGTAGCAAGGAGATAGTACACTTTAGGCACTCATCGGGTGTGCAAGATAGCTCGTCGAGTACCCGGATAGTGTTGTCCAACCAAAATTCAGCTTGCTCGGCATCATCCCTATCCGTAGCCTTAAATTCAGTAGCCCCGTGTTTTTGAATTCTGTCAACTGGGGGCTTATTTGACCTTATTTGGTCAGTTGCCGGAGGTATTGTAGGTGCGGGGGTGGCATTAGTCGGGAATGGAGGTTGTGGAACAGCCGTATTAGTTCGAATGTATTGGTTGAACAAATCATTCATCACGCTATAGAAAGTTTGTCTAGCTTCATCATTCGGATTACTAGCAATAGGCTGAGAGTCCGCCGGCGTTGTCCCTTGTGCGGGAGCAGGCGCTACACTCTCAAGATCATCAGCTACCGCTTGGTCGGGATCGGGATCCATTACTATAAATAAACACATTTGCAAATGTCAGAAATCACCACACTATCAAATAATCACATAAAATGGCATGTATAGCTAGCCCCAAACGCATTACGGTAGTCTTAGAATCGACTAAACCGTAGCTCTGATACCAATAAAATTGTAACACCCCATACCCGAGACCGTTGCCGGAGTCGAACACGAGGTGCTAACCGACTTAATTCATATACTTTCACAGTCCATTTTAAAAATTTCCAGGCAGTTGGCTAACTGCGTTACTGTCACCTTAAAAATCATATCTTGAGTTCCAAAACTTGAAAATCAGTTTCGTAATTTTTTTCTGAAACTAGACTCATATGTCCATCTACAGTTTTTTTTTCTAGAATTTTTGGTTGGGCCAATTAGTACAGTTTATTAGTTAAATTCTCCCCTGTTACAGGGTACGACTACACTGACCTTCATGCATTACGACCTGGATATCTCCCTGTACAGGGCTTCAATACTAATGCCGTTTGTTTCTATAGAAACTAGGCTCAAAAACTGAATTTATACATATATGGAATGACTTCTAAATGTCTCTGGTTAATTTATAATGAATTTCCAAATTCAGATCAGGGAATCCAGAAACCGTTCTGGCCCTGTCTCACGAAAACTTTAACATCTCATAATATACTATTCATATGAACGTTTTGTTACTTTCCTATGAAAATAGATTCATCAAGGTTCGATTACATAATTTATTCACTATTTAATTCCATTCTTACTATTTTTAGTGATTTTTCACATCCACATCACTGCTGCCAGCATCTATTTTTAAGGTAAACTTTACCTATTCCATGATCCTCCATGGATCAACTAGAGTTTGTCATACATATACCAAAAGTGATCATGAATAACCATTCCCATGGCTAACCGTTACCAACATTTCCATACCTCTCGACGGACAACATACAAAACGATTATAATGCTATGATCAAAGTATATTTAAGCCATTTTCGCATGGCTATCCAAATTTACACAAAACCGAAGGGTACGTGACTAATAACAAAAAGGGTAGTCCTATACATGCCATTTCAAAGTTCAACCAAAAGTATACCAAAAGGAGCTTTGATAGTGTGGGCGACTTCGACTTCAAAATTCCCGAGTCCGATAGCTGACAAACCAAAATCTATAAAACAGAGAATCAAAGAAACGGAGTAAGCATTAAATGCTTAGTAAGTTTTGAGCAAAGAATTTAAGCACAACTGAAGTATAGCATTCATATAACTAAACGGATAATTCCATATATACATATTCTCAAATCATTCCTACTTCACATTCCAACCCCTATATTCATACATAAGGGATTATCTTAGCCAAATACCGGAAGCTCATTACTAGACTAAGCGAATATTATTCGAAGGGAATCAACTATTCCAATGCACATATGAAACATACCTCATTGTTGGGATTTTACAAGCGTATTAACTGAAATTTTTACAGCAAGATCGCCTATTCCCGAATCACATACCTTCAGAATTTAACCGGATATAGCTACTCACTCAAATGCCTTCGGGACATAGCCCGGTTATAGTAACTCACACAAATGCCTTCGGGACTTAACCCGGATTTAGTAACTCGCTCCAATGCCTTCGGGCTTAGCCCGGAATTAGTAACTCGCACAAATGCCTTCGGATCTTAGTCCGGATATAGTCACTTAGCACAAAAGCCTTCGGGACTTAGCCCGGATATCATTCGAATAACCAAGCACATATATCAATAAATCATGACACATCCGTATTTCATTTTCATTACCAAAGCTCAAACACAAGACACTTATCACACTTGCAATTTCGGCTCAATAGCCACATACAAAGAGCATGATTTTGATTTGCTTAAAACATGATCTAATCAAATCATAATCTAAGTTCTATTAGTCAAAAACTTACCTCGGATGTCGTCGAACGATTTCGATGGCTATTCGACCACTTTTTCCTTCCCTTTATCGGATCTAGTTCCCCTTTGCTCTTGAGCTTAATTTAACAAATAAATTGATTTAATCATTTGAGCATCGAAAAGAGGAACTCAAGGTACTTAGCCCATATATATTCATTAGACATTAAAGTTACATACATATGAAATCATGAATCAACTCGACATATTATCCCACACTTCCTTTTAGCCGATTGTCTAAGCTAAGATAAAAGCATCAATATGCTTGCCTCTAACCGAATACATGCAACGCCAATCCATCTCATGTGGCCGAATATGCATGTCTATGTTGAGGCCAATTATATACTTAGTACCACATATAAATGACATACATTTTTACTAACTAATGCATTACATATTATAACTCAATACGCATCCATCATTTACTCCATAACTAAAACACCATCACATATAAACATATACCTTAAGATGATATATATATATATCATACCAATACATCATGTGCAAATATATATATATATGCAAGAGCCGAATCACAAGGCTGATTATAACCATCTCATATATTTTCATCCCATACCTGAATGCACAAGTACATTATAATAGCTTCCAACTTAATTCATCATAAATTTTCTTTTTTTTTCATGGCCGAATGCTCCTTCTACACCATTTACCTTCACAAAGCATGAATTTCATCATCCAACTTACAAGCTTACAATCTCATGAAGTTTAACCTCATAGTACCTATCAAACTCTCACTCATTAGCTTCTATCATAAACCTCCAACAACACCAAATAAACATATACTTCGTGGGTCTATGGTAGAACCAAGAAAGGAACTTATAGATATCAAGATGTAAGCAAACTACAATTATTTATCTAAGTTTAGCATGAAACACAACCATCACCCTTATTAATCTTTTATAGCCGAAAACCATACTCACCCCCAAAATCAAAATTTCAACATGGTTTACAAAAATCACTTGATAACTCACTCAATATCAACTAAAATTTCAAGAGCTAGTACAAACTTCCTTACCTTAATAGTGACCTAAGATGACCGATTGCTTCACTCCCTTCTTCTTCCTTTCAATTCGGCCAAGAAGAACCAAAGAACACAACTTGTTTTTCTTTCTTCCTTAGAACATTCGGCCAAGAGAAATGAAAAAAGATGGACACTTTTTTTTTGTTTTCTTTCTTACATTCACGACAATGGGGAGGGGAAGAAACAATCACACACATTCTTTCCTTTTTCCATTTCTTTATTACCCATACTCCTTATTTTATTGTTCCTAACATACATCACTAACATAACATGTTTGTGACATGTTTCCACTCATAGCATGGCCGACCACTAGCTCAAATATTGGGCAATTTGACATGCAAACCCACCATTTCTATAACATGCATTAATAGGCCACTTTACATTTGCCTAGCACATTTCTAAATTTTCTCACATAAGTCCTATTTACTAAAATTCACTTACAATTAACAAAATTCAAACATGAAATTTCACACATGCATAAGTACATATAATGAGCATCAACTAGGACGGTTAATTATTTTTTTATGACTCGGTTTAGTGGTCCCAAAACCACTTTCCGACTAGGGTCAATTTAGGGCTGTCACACCGTGTGTCTCCTGCACCTAAATTTGGCAAACAGAATGCTAGTATCTACCACACGGGCAGAGACATGGCAGTGTACCTCAACCGTGTGAAGGATACGGCCTAGTACACGGAAGTGTACCATGGTCATGTACCCTTAAAGGGTTGTTGATGTCAGAAACATAATGTGAAGGTTTTTGCACACGGGCTGAGACATGGGCATCTCATGGCCGTGTGGGGGACACGAGTCATGGACACGAGCGTGTTCCAATCCGTGTGAAAACCGCTGTAGGTTTGAATCAAGAAATAAATTCATACGGGCTAGGGACACGAGTGTCCTGATATGTTCAGTCCATGTGAGCCACATGGGCCTTTAACATGGTCATGTTAAGAAGACACATAGATGTGTCGTCCTTTCACACGTGCAGGTGCCGCTATTTGCTTTGAAAATTTTCAAAGTTTTCTAAAGTGTTCAGTTTATTCTCGAACCATTTCCAAAACGTGTTTTAGGCCTCGTAGGTCTATATTAAGGTCATTAAGAGGAGGTTTGAAAGTTTCAAAAAAGAAATCGAGTGAAAATTATGACCCAAAAATGATTGTGTGTATGTGTTTAAGCCCGGTAACATCTTGTTTCCTATTCCAGCATCAAAATCGGGTAAAGGGTGTTACATTTAGTGGTATTAGAGCTATGGTTTAGTCGATTCTTGGACTAACGTAGCGAGTGTACAAGTGTAGCTATACATGCAATAAATACATTGTGATAGTGTGAAGACTCCTGACCTTTAAGTTGTGTTTTCATATAGTAAATGAATCTTGACGGAGTAGTGGCAGATGATGTGGAGAGCAATGTGCCGGTTCCCACTGAGGGACTGCGCCAGTGCGAGTGGGCCCGTGACACTAAGTCAGGGTGGAGGAGCTAGAGAAGCCTACCTCCATATGATGGATGCCTAGTATTTAGAGTTTATTCATGCAAATCCAAACACTTCACCTCCCCTACCCCCTCCAATCCTTTAGCCTTACCCCTTATCGCCCCAAGTGGTGGAGATGTTAAGAAGGGAGAAACCTCCGGTTAATAGAATTAGGAAGCAGAGGGCTGAGGAATTTAGAGTGAATATAGATGATGACCCAGAGATGGCATAATTATGGCTAGAAAATACCAGTAGGGTATTCGATGAGTTGTCTTGCACACTTGAGGAGTGCATGAAGTGTATTGTGTCACTCCTACGAGACTCGACCTACTAGTGGTGGAACACCCTTGTGCCGGTTGTACCAAGGGAAATGATTACATGGGAATTATTACAAGAGAAATTTTGAAAGAAGTATATTGGTCAGAGGTTTATAGATCAAAAGAGAAAGGAATTTCTAGAATTGAAGCAAGGCCGAATGACAGTAACAGATTATGAGCGTGAGTTCGTAAGGCTCAGCAAATATGCTAGGGTGTGCGTATCTACTGAAGCCATCATGTGCAAGTGATTTGAGGACTAATTGAACAAAGACCTCCGATTGTTAGTAGGCATCTTAGAGTTAAGGGAGTTTGTGGTTCCTGTTGAGAGAGCTTGCAAAGTAGAAGAATTGGTCAAGGAGAAGAGAAAAGTTAATATAGAGTCTCGTGACTCGAAGGAAAGACAAATAGGAAAATTGTTTTAGACCTCGTTCAAAAGATCGAGAGAGTTCACTACTCGATTGAATGCTTTAGTGGGATTCTCGAGTAGAAATAAGAGTAAGCAGTACACAACGTCTAAGGCGCAAACCACTTCTATCACGAGTGATGGTAGTGCTCCACCGAACAAACCATAATGTTCACAATGCGGTAGACGCCATTTTAGTGAGTGCCGGGAAATAAAAAAGGCTATTTCAAATGTGGGTCGTTAGACCATTTCATCCGAAACTGTCCTGAAATGGAAGGGAAAGGCAAAACGCAATATGCGAGTAATGCTCCTTCGAGTGGAAGAACACAGAACAACCTAGGAAGAGGGGCTAATAATAGAGGTGTCCCTAGAGATTCCATCGTGAGGTTCGAGGGTAGAGCGCCTACAAGGACTTATGCAATTCGCACTCGCGAAGAGGCATCGTCGTCGGATGTGATTATGGGTACTTTTTCATTTCATGATATTTCTATTGTATCTTTGATTGATCTGGGGTCTACCCATTCGAATGCTTGTGTAAAATTGGTGTCTAGCGTGAATATGCCTGTTGAGTCTATAGAATTTGTGATAAAAGTGTCAAGCCCGTTAGACAAGCATGTGTTAGTTGACAAAGTGTGTAGAAACTATCCTTTGACGATTAGAGGTCATTGTTTTTTGGTTTACCTCATGCTGCTATCGTTTGATTAATTTGACCTAATTCTTGGCATGGATTGGTTGACTGTTCGTAATGTGTTAGTAAACTATGGTAGTAAGTTTATTGAGATGAAATGTGAAAATAAGGATATTAATCAGGTTGAATCAGGTGAACCGGATAGCTTACCTGTACTGATTTCTTCTATGACTACTGTGAAATACATGAGAAAAGGGTATGAGTCTTATCTCACATTTGTGTTGAATACCCAAGTGTAGAAGGTAAAGATTGAGTCAGTGCCAGTGGTATGTGAGTTTTCAGATGTGTTTCCAGAAGAGTTTCCCAGACTTTCTCCATCTAGGGAAGTCGAGTTTGGTATCCATTTAGTCTCTGGTACTGTGCCATATTTGAAGGCTAAGCTACAAGAGTTAATGGATAAGGGTTTTGTGAGGCCGAGGTATTCTCTGTGGGGTGCTCTGATACTTTTTGTGAAAAAGAAAGACAGGTTGATGAGGTTATATATAAACTATAGACAACTCAACAAGGTGACTGTGAAGAACAAGTATCCTTTGTCAAGGATCGATGATCTGTTTGACCAATTGAAAGGGGCCACTGTATTTTCTAAGATAGACTTAAGATCCGGTTATTACCAGCTAAGAGTTAAGGAGCAAGATGTACTGAAAATGACATTTCAGACGAGGTATGGTCATTATGAGTTCCCTGTCATGCCCTTTGGCTTAAGAAATGCTCCTGCCATGTTTATAGACTTAATGAATAGTATTTTTCGACCGTACTTGGATAAGTTCATTGTTGTTTTTATCGATGATATATTAACCTATTCTCGTGATGAGAGTGAACACGCGAAGCATTTGAGAACTGTTTTATAGGCTTTAAGAGACAAGAAATTGTATGCCAAGTTTAGTAAAAGTGAGTTTTGGCTTCAAGAGGTTGGATTCTCAGGACACATCGTGTCGGGTGATGGAATTAGAGTTGACCCGAATAAGATCTCAGCTATTATTGAGTGGAAACCACCGGGGAATGTATCGGAGATTAGAAGCTTTCTAGGCTTAGCAGGTTACTACAGACAATTGGTTAAAGGATTCTCCATGATTGCTACTCTGATGACGAGGTTGCTATAGAAAGATGTCAAGCTCGATTGGATGAAAAAATGCCAACAGAGTTTCAAGAAACTTAAGGCGTTGTTGAGTGAAGCCCCAATTTTAGTGCAACTTGAACTGGGAAAATAATTAGTAGTGTATAGCGATGCATCCTTGAATAGATTAGGATGCGTGCTCATGCAAGAAGGCAAGGTGATAGCATATGCCTCGAGACAACTGGATCTGCATGAGAAGAATTATCGAGACATGACTTAGAGTTAGCAACCATAGTGTTCGCACTAAAGATTTGGAGACACCACTTGTATGGTGAAAGATGCTGAGTATTCACTGACCATAAAAGTGTAAAGTATTTGATGTCTCAAAAGGAATTGAACCTTCGCCAATGAAGATGGCTAGAGCTCATAAAAGATTACGAACTAGTGATCGACTATCACCCGGGGAATGCGAACGTGGTTGCCAATGCTTTGTGTAGGAAATCATTATTTGCCTTAAGGGCTATGAACACTCAATTGTTAGTAACCAACGATGGTTTGATTTTAGTCTGAGTTGAGAGTGAAACCAATGTTTTTGCAAGAGATCTGTAAAGCTTAGAAAAGTGATAAAAAATTGCAAGTTAAGATAACTTAGTGCGAGATAGGTATAGAATCCAACTTTTGGATTGGTTCAGATGGCTGTTTAATGTCTCGAGACAGAATTTGTGTACCCAAAGACGATGAGCTTATTCAAAAAATTTTGCATGAGGCACATAGCAGTTGTATGTCTATCCACCTAGGTAGTGTGGAAATGTATAATGACTTGAAGAAAATATATTGGTGGTTGGGAATGAAGAGAGACGTTCAGAGTGTGTCTCTAAGTGCCTAACTTGTCAGTAAGTGAAAGCCGAACACAAAGTACCTTCGGGTTTACTTCAGCCTGTGATGGTTCCCAAATGGAAATGGGACTGTATTACTATGGATTTCGTGTCCGGGTTGCCTTGGACGCTAAGGAAGAAAGATGCCATATGCGTTGTGGTTGATTGGCTAATAAAGTCAACTTATTTTATACCGATGAGTATGGATTATTTGCTGGAAAGATTGGCCGATTTGTATGTCTCCAAAATTGTGAGGCTCCATGGAGTGCCCTGGTCGATTATTTTGGATAGAGATCTGAGGTTTACTTCACGATTTTGGAAAAAGTTACAAAAAATCTTTGGGGACAAAGTTGAATTTTAGCACGGCTTTCCATCCGCAAACCAACGGTCAGTTGGAAAGAGTGATTCAGATTCTTGAAGACATGTTGCGGTGTTGTGTCATTGAATTCCATGGCATTAGGAAAAGTATTTACTGTTGGTAGAGTTTACCTACAACAATAGCTTTCAGTCGAGTTTGAAAATGGTGCCTTATGAGGCTTTATACGGGCGTAAGTGCCGAATGCCTTTATTTTGGACCGAACTTTAAGAAAATTAGATTCATGGGGTTGACTTAGTCAAAGAGACCGAAGAGAAAGTAAAGGTAATTCGTGATTGTTGAAGGTCGCTTCAGATAAAAAGACATCCTATGCGGATTTGAAACGAAAGGAAATTGAGTTTCAAGTAGGTTCTAAGGTGTTTTTGAAAGTATCCCCGTGGAAGAAAGTCCTCAGATTCAGTAAGAAAGAAAAATTAAGTCCACGTTTTACTGGGCTTTATGAGGTGACTGAGAGAATTGGACTGGTAGCGTATAGACTAGCGTTGCCATCCGAGTTAGAGAAAATCCACAATGTTTTCCATGTGTCGATCTTGCGCCATTACCATTCTGACCCTTCACACGTTCTTTCACCAACAGAGGTTGAGATTTGACCAGACATGACTTATGGTGAAGAGCTGGTTAGGATCTTGGCCCGAGAGGTCAAACAGTTGAGAAGTAAAAGTATAGCACTTGTGAAGATACTATGGCATAGACATGGGGTTGAAGAGGCCACATGGGAGCCCAAGAAGACTATGAGAGAGCAATACCCAAACCTTTTTAACAGTAAGATTTTCGGGGACGAAAATCCCTAAGGGGGAGAATTGTAACAGCCTAATTTTAGGCCTAGTCCGAAAAGTGGTTCCAAAACCACTAATCCGAGGTCGGAGAAGTTATTTTTAATATTATTTCATGTGTTATAGCATGATTATATGTGTGCATGAAAATTCTGATGAAATAATTTTAGCGATTGCTTACTTAATTTCAAAAAAGGACTAAATCTCATTATGAAAAAAGGTTTTATTTCATTAGCTAAAGGTATCAATTATCTATGGAACATTAAATTAGAGGTCTTTATTGAGTAAATAGACCATAAAGTTGGTAGTTGCTAAACATAGGGACAAAGGAATTGTAAAGTCAAAATTAGGTGAAATTTGGTGACTAATTTGACTACAATATAATAAAATAAGGAAAAGCTATCATCTTTTTTCCATTTCTTCTGTTCTCCACTGATTTTCTTCAAGAAAGAAGGCCATGAGAGCTTGAAATTTTCAGCAACTTTAGATTCTTGCAAGTAAGTGATTTTGATGGTCTTTCTTGATGATTTTTGTACTTTTGGGGCCCTTGTAGCTTAAGCTAACTAATGGGAGGGCTATTTTGCAAAATGGTTGAGAGTCTAGGGTTTTCCTATGATAGTAATCATGTTGATTTCTGAAATTTTTATGGAAGAAAATGAATCATGGTTGTTAAACAAACAACTTTTGTGAAAGGATTTTCATGAAAACACCTAAAATGGACCATTTTGTAAAGATGATAAAATGAGTGATACGTATGAGTAATATTTGGAATTTTGGGCTGCTTCTAGTATAAAAAGAATTCGGCTAGGCTTGGTTTATGAGAAAATTTGATAAAAATCGATTTACGAGCCTAGCGGTAAAATAGTAATTTCATGAAAGTTTAGGGGTAAAATGGTCATTTTGCTAAAATATGAATTATGAAATTCCATTGATTAATGTGATGATTAAACTATTAATTTTTTTCATTATAGATCAAGAAATATGAAATCTGGACCTAAACCGGGGGAAAGCCAAGCTAGTGGATTAAAAATCGATTAGTCACTCACCTTCTGTATACCGAGGTAAGTTGTGCATAAGTAAGGCAACTTTATCGTTATTATGTTTCAAATGATTGATTTTTCAAAATAATGTTGAATATGCTTATGATTAATGCATGATGAAATTTAATGTGCTAAATTCCTGGTTGAACCTAGGAATGGATTGGATATCCATGCCATTACATTTGGATGATATGTGTGCTAGTGTAAGACCATGTTTGGAACATGGCACCAGCAATGTTATGAGAGCCAGTGTAAGACTATGTTTGGAACATGGCATCGGCAATGCTATGAGAGCCAGTGTAAGACTATGTTCAGAACATGACATCGAAAATGTTATGAGAGCCAGTGTAAAACCATGTTTGGAACATGGCATCTGCAATGTTATGAGAGCCAGTGTAAGTCCATGTTTGGAACATGGCAGTGGCAATGTTATGAGAGCCAGAGTAAGACCATGTCTGGGACATGGCATGGGCATTGAGACGAGAGCTAGTGTAAGACCATGTTTGGGACATGGCATCAGCCTCGACATGTGAGCCAGTGTAAGACCATGTCTGGGACATGGCATCGATAATTTACCCTCTTGTGTGAGGCTTATCGGATATCCTTTAGTATTCCAAATGGTTTCACGGGTTATTTCAAAGCTATGATAAAGATATGGAATGATATAATCATGTTGTGAGTGGTACAGGTTCTTCTTTGAAACTCATGAGTTATGAGTCTAGTTAGGATGCCTTAATGGTAAGAATGACATGAGTAAGTTCTAGGTATGAAATTTATTTTGAGATGATTTTGTAAACTTTGTCTTATACTTATGATATATAAGCATGTAGTGATATTTACCTTTGTTCACTCAAGAATGTTGTATTGATTTATAATATGCTATGTGTTTAAACATGCATGGTTGACGTTGTTACTTATTTATATGCAACTTACTAAGCTTTATGCTTACTCCCTCTTTTTTCCATTTTCATATAATGCTGCCAAGCTAGCATCAGGAATCAAGGGATGTTGAAGGCATCGATCACACTATCACCTGAAGCTTTTGGTATAGCTAGTTTAAATGTTTTGAGTGTGGCATGTATAGGGACTTGGTCTTTTTGTTTAGTGTCATATTAGTTTAGCCACAAGTGTTGGCCCATATTGATGTGAATTCATTTTGTATAGGCCATTAATGTTGGCTAATATTGATTATTATTAAATACATTTGATGAAAAGTTTCATGGTTGTGGCTGTTTTGATTATTTGTGTTTATGCTTGGATTGGTTATGTTTGAGGTTTTGTAGGTTGGCGCAAGTGTGGGTGGCAAAAAGGCTCGATAGATAGCCTTGTTTTTGCCCATGCGAGCAGACACATGGGCGTGTGTCTAGACCATGTGTGGCACACAGTTTGCACCATGGGCGTGTAGTCAGGCTGTGTGTCTCCTGCACCTAAATTTGGCAAACAGAATGCTAGTAGCAACCACACGGGGCAGAGACACGGCAGTGTGCCTCAATCGTGTGAAGGATACGGCCTAGTACACGGACGTGTACCATGGTCATGTACCCTTAAAGGGTTGTTGATGTCAGAAACATAATGTGAAGGTTTTTGTACACGGGCTGAGACATGGGCGTGTCATGGCCGTGTGGGGGACACGAGTCATGGACACGAGCGTGTTCCAAGCAGTGTGAAAAGCCCTGTAGGTTTGAATCAAGAAATAAATTCACATGGGCTAGGGACACGAGTGTCCCGATATGTTTAGTCCATGTGAGCCACATGGGCCTTCAACATGGTCATGTTAAGAAGACACATAGACGTGTCGTCCTTTCACACGTGCAGGTGCCGCTATTTGCTTTGAAAATTTTCAAAGTTTTCTAAAGTGTTCAGTTTATTATCGAACCATTTCCAAAACGTGTTTTAGGCCTCGTAGGTCTATATTAAGGTCATTAAGAGGAGGTTTGAAAGTTTCAAAAAAGAAATCGAGTGAAAATTATGACCCAAAAATGATTGTGTGTATGTGTTTAAGCCCGGTAACATCTTGTTTCCTGTTCCAGCATCAAAATCGGGTAAGGGGTGTTACATTTAGTGGTATTAGAGCTATGGTTTAGTCGATTCTTGGACTAACGTAGCGAGTGTACAAGTGTAGCTATACATGCAATAAATACATTGTGATAGTGTGAAGACTCCTGACCTTTAAGTTGTGTTTTCATATAGTAAATAAATCTTGACGGAGTAGTGGCAGATGATGTGGAGAGCAATGTGCCGGTTCCCACTGAGGGGACTGCGCCAGTGCGAGTGGGCCCGTGACACTAAGTCAGGGTGGAGGAGCTAGAGAAGCCTACCTCCATATGATGGATGCCTAGTATTCAGAGTTTATTCATGCAAATCCAAACACTTCACCTCCCCTACCCCCTCCAATCCTTTAGCCTTACCCCTTAGCGCCCCAAGTGGTGGAGATGTTAAGAATGGAGAAACCTCCGGTTAATAGAATTAGGAAGCAGAGGGCTGAGGAATTTAGAGTGAATATAGATGATGACCCAGAGATGGCATAATTATGGCTAGAAAATACCAATAGGGTATTCGATGAGTTGTCTTGCACACTTGAGGAGTGCATGAAGTGTATTGTGTCACTCCTACGAGACTCGACCTACTAGTGGTGGAACACCCTTGTGCCGGTTGTACCAAGGGAAATGATTACATGGGAATTATTACAAGAGAAATTTTGAAAGAAGTATATTGGTCAGAGGTTTATAGATCAAAAGAGAAAGGAATTTCTAGAATTGAAGCAAGGCCGAATGACAGTAACAGATTATGAGCGTGAGTTCGTAAGGCTCAGAAAATACGCTAGGGTGTGCGTATCTACTGAAGCCATCATGTGCAAGTGATTTGAGGACTAATTGAACAAAGACCTCCGATTGTTAGTAGGCATCTTAGAGTTAAGGGAGTTTGTGGTTCCTGTTGAGAGAGCTTGCAAGGTAGAAGAATTGGTCAAGGAGAAGAGAAAAGTTAATATAGAGTCTCGTGACTCGAAGAAAAGAAAAATAGGAAAATTGTTTTAGACCTCGTTCAAAAGATCGAGAGAGTTCACTACTCGATTGAATGCTTTAGTGGGATTCTCAAGTAGAAATAAGAGTAAGCAGTACACAACGTCTAAGGCGCAAACCACTTCTATCACGAGTGATGGTAGTGCTCTACCGAACAAACCAGAATGTTCACAATGCGGTAGACGCCATTTTAGTGAGTGCTGGGAAATAAAAAAGGCTGTTTCAAATGTGGGTCGTTAGACCATGTCTGTTACATGACATCAGCCTCGACATGTGAGCCAGTGTAAGACCATGTCTGGGACATGGCATCGGCAATTTACCCTTTTGTGTGAGGCTTATCGAATATCCTTTAGTATTCCAAATGGTTTCGCGATTTATTTTAAAGCTATGATAAAGATATGGAATGATATAATCATGTTGTGAGTGGTATAGGTTTTTCTTCGAAACACATGAGATATGAGTCTAGTTAGGATGCCTTAATGGTAAGAATGACATGAGTAAGTTCTACCTACGAAAATGATTTTTGGACGATTTTGTAATCTTTGGCTTATACTTGTGATATATAAGCATGTAATGATATTTACCTTTGTTCATTCAAGAATGTTGTGTTGATTTATAATATGCTATGTGATTAAATATGCATGGTTGATGTTGTTACTTATTTATATGCAACTTAGTAAGCTTTATGCTTACTCTCTCTCTTTTCCATTTTCATATAGTGCCGCCAAGCTAGCATCAGGAATCAAGGGATGTAGAAAGCATTGATCACTCTATCACCTGAAGCTTTTGGTATAACTAGCTTAAATTTTTTGAGTGTGGCATGTATAGGGACTTGGTCTTTTTGTTTAATGTCATGTTAGTTTAGCCACAAGTGTTGGCTCATATGGATGTGATATTCATTTTGTATAGGCCATTAATGTTGGCTAATATTGGTTATTATTAAATGCATTTGATGAAAAGTCTCATGGTTGTTACTGTTTTGATTATTTGTGTTTATGCTTGGATTGGTTATGTTTGAGGTTTTGTAGGTTGGTGCAAGTGAGGGTGGCAAAAAGGCTTGGTAGATAGCCTTGTTTTTGTCCATACAGGCAGACACACTGGCGTGTGTCTAGACCATGTGTGGCACACGGTTTGCCCCATGGACATGTAGCCTTGCCGTGTGTCCCCTGCTCCTAAATTTGGCAAAACAGAATGCCAGTAGCAACCACATGAACGGCGACACGGCCGTGTGCCTCAACTATATGGAGGACACAGCCTAGCACACGGGTGTATACCAGGGCTGTGTGCCCTTAAAGGGTTGCTGATGTTAGAAATAGAATGTTAAGGTTTTTGTACACAGGCTGAGACACGGGCGTGCCATGGCCATGTGGGGGACAGGGGTTATGGACACGGGTTTGCGCCAAGCTGTGTGAAAACCTCTGTAGGTTCAAATCGAGAAATAAATTCACACGGGCTAGGGACATGGGCATGTCCAGATATTAATGCCGTGTGAGCCATACAGGCCTTCAACCTAGTCATGTTAAGAAGACCCACGGGCGTGTCGTCATTTCACACATGCGTGTGCCCCTATTTGCTTTGAAATTTTTCAAACTTTTCTAAAGTGTTCAGTTTATTCTCGAACCATTTCCAAAGCGTGTTTTGGACCTCGTATGTCTATATTAGGGTCGTTAAAAGGATGTTTGAAAGTTTCAAAGAAAAAAAGATCGAGTGAAATTTATGACCTAAAAATTATTGTGTGTATGTGTTTAAGCCTGATAACATCTCGTATCCTATTCCAGAATCGAACTAGGGTAAGGGGTGTTACAAGTAGACCAATATTTACGAGTAGGTTTCACCACTTTCTCTAAAAGAATTTTAATTTCTCTGTTACAAATTTCAGCTTGTCCATTTGTTTGGGGGTGATATACAATGGTAATCTTATGTTTTTCCCCATATTGATGCAAAGCATGAGCTACCAACTTGCAATCAAAATGAGACTCCTCATCACTGATAATGGCTCTAGGTGTACCAAATCTTGTGAAAATGTTCTTTTGTAAACACTTCATTCCTAACCTTGCATCATTAATAGGAAGGCAACAATGTCAATCCACTTAGAGACACAGTTCACTGCTAACAATATGTACAATTTGCCCACTAACAGTGGAAATGGACCCATAAATTTTATTCCCTACACATCAAACAAATCAATCTCCAATATACTTTGCAATAACATTTCATGTCTCCTAGATAGATTTCCTATTCTCTGACAACGATCGCATGACTGATAGACTTCATGAGCATTCTTGAACTGACTTGGCCAATAAAATCCTGATTGAAGTACCTTGGCAACAGTTCTCATGTAACACCCCATACCCGAGACCGTTGCCGGAGTCAGACACGAGGGGTTCGCAGACTTAAATCACTTATTTGCACAGTCCATTTTAAATTTCCAGACGAGCTGGCTAACTGCGTCACTATCACCTTAAAAATCATATCTCGAGTTCCAAAACTCGAAAACCAGTTCCGTAAATTTTTCCTGAAACTAGACTCATATTTTCATCTACAAATTTGTTTCCAGAATTTTTTGTCAAGCCAATTAGTACAGTTTATTAGTTAAAGTCTCCCCTGTTTCAGGGTTCGACTACACTGACCTTTGCGCATTACGACTCGGATATCTCCCTATACAGGGCTTCAATACTGATGACGTTTGTTTCTATAGAAACTAGGCTCGAAAAGGAATTGATACATATATGGAATGACTTCTAATTATCTCTTGTTAATTTATAATGAATTTCCAAAGTCAGAATAGGGAATCCAGAAACCGTTCTGGCCCTGTCTTACGAAAACTTAAATATCTCATAATATACTGTTCATATGATCGTTTCGTTACTTTCCTATGAAAATAAATTCATCAAGGTTTGATTACATAATTTATTCACTATTTAATTCCATTCATACTATTTTTAGTGATTTTTCACATTCACGTCACTGCTGTTATCAGCATCTATTTTTAAGGTAGACTTTACCTATTACATAGTTTCCATGATTCAACTAGCCCTTTTGCATAAATAGCACAAAATATGATCATGATTAACCATTCCAATGGCTAATATTTCCCAAACATTTCCATACCTCTTAATGAACATCATACAAGACGATTATAATATTAAGCTCAAAGTGTATATAAGCCATTTTCGCATGGCTATCCAAATTTATACAAAACCAAAGGGTCCATGACCAACAACAAAAAGGGTAGTCCTATACATGCCATTTCAAAGTTCAACCAAAAGTGTAGCAAAAGGGGCTTTGATAGTGTGGGCGACTTCGACTTCGACACTCCCGAGTCCGATAGCTGACGAACCAAAATCTATAAAACAGAGATTCAAAGAACAGAGTAAGCGTTTAATGCTTAGTAAGTTTTGAGCAATGGAATTAGGCTCAACTGAAGTATAGCATTCATATAACTAAACGGATAATTTCATATACACATATATTCTCAAAAATCAGTCCTACTTCACATTTCCAACCCTTATATTCATACATAAGGGATCAACTTAACCAAAAACCGGAAGCTCCTTAATCGACTGAGCGAATGCTATTTAAGAGGAATCAATTAATCCAATGCATGTACAACACATACCTCGTTGTTGAGATTTTACGAGCGTATTAATTGAAATTATTACAGCAAATCGCTCATTACCAAACTCAAGTAATCTTCGGGATTTAGCTGGATATAACTACTTGCACAAGGCCTTCGGGTCTTAGCCCGGATGTGGTCACTAGCATAAATGCCTTCGGGACTTAGCCCGGATATAGTCGCTAGCACAAATGCCTTCGGGTCTTAGCCCGGATATAGCAACTCGCACGAATGCCTTCGGATCTTAGTCCGGTTATAGTCACCTAGCACAAAAGCCTTCGGGACTTAGGCCGGATATCATTCGAATAACCATGCACATATATCAATAAATCATGACACATCCATATTTCATTTTCATTACCAAAGCTCAAACACAAAACACTTATCACACTTACAAATTTCGGCTCAATAGCCACATACAAAGAGCATGATTTTGATTTACTTAAGACATAATCTAATCGAATCATAATCTAAGCTCCATTACTCGAAAACTTACCTTGGATGTTGTCGAACGATTTCGGCGGCTATTCGATCACTTTTTCCTTTCCCTTATCCAACTTTGGTCCTCTAAGCTCTTGAGCTAATTCAAACAAATTTAACTTATTAAAGTCTCATTATGCTAGCTTATGGCCGAACATGACAATGAATTTGATGGGTCATATGGCCACCTTTAGCTCAAATACAAAATGGTCATACGCATTTTTAATCACATTAAGCAATTTAATACAATTCATTCGAACATCAAAAGAGAAGCTCAAGGTACTTAGCCCATATATACATTAGACATTAGAGTCACATATGTACGAAATCACGAATCGAATTCAACATATTAGCTAATATTCCCCTTAGCCGAATTTTCTAAGTCAAGATAAAGCCATCAATATGCTTACCTATGGCCGAACATACACATCAACTTATGTACTCATTCATGTGGCCGAACATGCATGTCTATGTTGAGGCCGATTGCAACACTTAATACATTCTACAAGTATGGTCACTTGTATTGACTAAACACCATTTTGTTTCAAGTTCAAAACTTGGCCAATACACATATATACACTAGTAAATCAAACACTAACACTTGCACTTCACCTTACTACCATTTCTCATCCAAATAACGTGAACAACAACCATATTTCTATTCTACTTCCTACCATGGCCGAATGCATCACAACACCATACCATTTCAATTTTGGTCATGGTTAAACAAAGAGCTTAATGTCTCACTCAAAAATGCTAAAAAGAAGATTCAAGAGTCATCAATCCACCATCACATGCATCATTACAAAGCTTCACTTTTAGCATGCAAATGACATCAACACAAATCCACCTTAGTCGAATATCATCTCCATCACATAGTAAAGATTTGAACCATGGGCTAGTTAGAACTCAAGCTAACTACTAAAAACATGTATGAATCTCATGGCACCACATCAAACATACCTTAACCTAGATACAAGTATGGCCGAACCTCTTCCTAATCCTCTTCCAAGCCGATCATGAAGCAAGAGCTCCTTCCTTCTTCCTTAGAACTTTCGGCCAAAAGAAATGAAAAAGGATGGACACTTTTTTTTCTTTGTTTTCTTTTCTTCAACTCACGACAATAGGGGGGGAAACAACCACACACATTCTTTTTTTTTTGTTTCTCCTCCTACTAACACTAATATTTTATTGCCCATGCTCTTTATTTTATTATTCCTAACATAAAGCATCAACCCAACATGTTTATGACATGTTTTAGCCATAACATTTTGTCCACCCTCATGCTCATGGCCGGCCACTACTAATTAGGGGGGGAAAATTGACATGCAAGTCCTCCCTTTTGATTACATGCACTATTAGATCCTTATAGATTAGCCTATCACATTTCAAAAGTGTCACACAAGTCCTATGTACTACATTCACATGCAATTAACTAAATCGAAGCTTAAAATTTTCGCACATTCATATTCACATATTTTAGACCATAAATATCACATCCAAATAATTTGGTGACTCGGTTTAGCGGTCCCGAAACCGCTTTCCGACTAGGGTCACTATAGGGCTGTCACATCTCATCCCTCCAAAATGTCCTTCATACGGAGCTGAATGTTATGTATTTTGTCATCAGGAATACAATTCCTAATTATTTGATCAACACAATGTTTAAACAAGAAATGTTTATCCCAATAATAGTGCTTGACACTGTGAAGAAATTTTCTTCTTATTTGACTGTTGAGACCAGGTGGCAATACAACTCTTACTAAAAAGTTCATAATATCGTCATACCAAGGTAATGCTGTGGCAACTAACAACTGTTCATCTGGAAATTCTTCTTTAATTAGTGTGTCGTGACCATCTTGATTTCCAGATTTTAACCACGACAAGTGATCAGCTACTTGATTCTCAATCCCTTTCCAATCTCTAATTTCCAAGTCAAACTTCTATGGTAAAATTATTCACCTAATCAACCTCGGCTTAGCATCTTTCTTTCTCATTAGATACTTAATAGCAGAGTGATCTGTGTAGACTATGACCTTTATACCAACTAGATAAGAACGAAATTTATTGAACGTGAACACCACAACCAATAATTCCTTTTCTTTGGCAATGTAATTAATATGTGCATCTGATAAAGTTTTGCTGGCATAATATATTACACGTAGTATTTTGTCTTTCTTTTTCCCTAACATGGCTCCCACAACATAATCGCTGGTGTCACATATGAGTTCAAAAGGTAGTGTCTATTCCAGAGCTACTACAACAGGTGTTGCTGTAAGTTTTTTTTAACTCTTCAAAGGCTACCAAAAAATATTCATCAAAATTGAAAGGACTATTTTGCTCAAACAAAGTGCGCAAAGGTTTAGATATCCTCGAAAAATCCTTAATGAATCTTCTATAAAAACCTGTATGACCTTAGAAACTTCTAATACGAGGTGGCAATTTTTCTATCACTTCAAATTTTGCTCTATCCATTTCAATTCCTCTCTTCGATATCTTATGGCCCAGAACAATTCCTTTACGAACCATAAAGTGGCATTTTTCCCAATTTAAAACAAGATTCATTTATTCACAGTGGCACAGAACTAATTCAAAAATTTTGAAACAATACTCAAAATCATTACTGAACATAGAAAAATTGTCCATGAATACTTCGTCAAACTTTTCCACCATGTCAGAGAATATGACCATCATACAACGTTGAAAAGTTGCTGGGGCATTACATAACCCGAATGAAATCCGTCTGAACGCAGAAGTGCCATATGGACATGTGAAATTTATCTTATCTTGGTCATTGGGAGCTATGGAAATCTGATTATATCCTAAATAACCATAAAAATAATAGTAGAAAGCTTTCCCAGTTAATCTATCCAACATCTGATCAAGGAATGGTAGGGGAAAATGGTCCTTCCGAGTTGCCTTGTTAAGCTTACGGTAATCCATACAAACTCTCCATCTCGTGATAGTGTGAGTTGGTATGAGCTCATTGTTGTCATTACGTACCACTATGACACCTCATTTCTTAGGTACACATGGTACAGGACTCACCCATGAGCAGTCTGAAATTAGGTAAATGATGGCAGCATCAAGCAACTTAATAATCTCTTTCTTGACAACTTCTTTCATGATCAGGTTCAGTCTTCACTGCTATTCAATGGAATCACTAGGGAAATCCTCCAAAAAAAGTTTATGAATGCTAAATACAGGGCTAATTCCCTTTATATCAGCCAAGTTCCATCCCAATGCCTTCTTAGATCACCGAAGAACTTTTAACAACCTTGCCCCTTACCCAGGTGTCAACTTCGCAGAAATTACTACTGGCAGAGTACTATTGTTGCCCAAATATGCATATTCCAAATGCTGTGGAAAAGGTTTTAACTCAAGTGTAGGAGGTTCCACTATAAAAGGTTTAGGAGGATTGAAAGATTGATTTGATAAATCCAAAGATTCAAACTTCTTCCCTACTCTATCCATTATCTGCTTGGCTTCCATAAATTCACTGAGTTTGTAACAGCTTGAATTTTGGGTCTAGTCAGAACAATGGTTTTGGGACCGCAAATTCGACATAGTAAAGTTGACTTTTATTATATTTTTATAGTCTACAATTTTACGGAACAATTTCGTGAAAATTTTATTGAAGACGTTTGGGCACTCAATTTAGTCAAAAGGACTATTGTAAAAAAATGCAAAAGTTGAGCTCTACATGTTAGAGGTATCCAATTGTAATGAAATTTTAAATTATCTTTAAATGGTAATTAGACCATTGGTTAAGTTGGTGGACAAAAATGGACAGGGTTTGGTATATTTCTAAAGATTTTCATTAAGGGTAATTTGGTCATTTGGTAATTAAAATGAATTAAAAACAAAATTAAAAGCATATTTTTGTCCATCTTCAACCCCTTGATTGAATTTCACATGAGGAAGACATAGCTAGGGTTTTCAAGCTTCCAAGCTCGATTGTAAGTCTACTTTAGCCCTGTTTTTAATGTTTACATTTTTGAGATCCTCGTAGCTCCGTTTAGATATTTACACCATTATTTTGAGTTAGGGTTTGTGTTTAAAAATTTACCATGGCTGACATGCATGTGTTTTGATGTTTTATGGAAGAATATGAAAGTTTGGGGTGTTATAAACAACTTTTACTCAGTGATTTTTGATGAAATTGCATAAAAGGACCTATTTGTAAAAGTTGTAAAATTATGTGTAGCAAATGTGATTTAGTGAAAAATGTGAGCTACTATAAGAGGGAATATGAATCATCTAGTCTTGGGATTTGAAAAAAATAAGTGCTTTTCATCTTACGAGCCTAGGGGCAAAATTGTAAATAAGTGAAACTTTAGGGGTAAAAATGTAATTTTATCATAGTGTGATTTTTGGACTAAATTGAATGATGTGAGTATTAAATGAGTTAAATGTGTTATTATAGATCAAGAAAGACGAGGAATTAACCTTGATCGGGGAAAAGAAAAGGTTGTGAACTAAATTGCAAATTCGTCATTTTTTGCACCGAGGTAAGTTTGTATGTAAATAATGCATCGTTTTTACTTATGTTATCACCTTTTATTATGTTTTATGAAATGTGGATGAACATTGAATGAAATTGAAAAGTATCGAAAAGTGAGAAATTTCCCGATTGAACATTAGGAGCAGAATAGGATACAAGTGACATGTCACTAGTGACTCAAGTGTGGTACTATGTGAAGGCCACTTTGAGAAGAGATAGCTTGGTCACAAGTGTGGTACTATGTGAAGGCCACTTTGTGAAGAAAGATAGCTTTGGTCACAAGTGTGGTGTGAAGGCCACTTTGTAAAAAAATGTAGCTTTAACTACAAGGGTGGTACTATGGGCAGGCCACCGGGTATCTATTATTATTCCGATGTGTTCAATGGGAAATGACTAGGTGTAATTGAATATGACTATGTGATGAATAAGTGCAGGTACATGTGTGTAAAATTATGAGCAATGTGCTCGATATGTGATTGAAATTTCGTAAGATTGATATGGAGTAAGTGTTACAATTAAAGTTACTACAAAGAAAACATGAAAGAGTGAAATTTAGTAATAAAACAGTTTTGGACAGCAGCAGTTGTGTGAGTTTGAAAAATCACCAAAACTGGTAGAAATTGAATTAGAGGTTGAATAAGATATGCAATTAAATATTATTGAGTCTATTTTCATATAAAGGAAACATTGTTGCAAAAGAATTTCATATTATGAGATATTTGAATTTTTGTGAGATAGAGTCAGAATGATTTTGGAATCATTTTTTTTGATTTTTGAAATCATTAAGAATTGTAAAATAATAATTATGGGTTATAATTTATATGCTTAAAATCCCTAATGAGTCTATTTTTAAAAGAAACAAATGGTAACATCATCCGAATCCTATATGAGAAGATAATTAATTTTTAGTGAAGAGGGGTTGGAACTGTCAGACAGCGAAATAAGGGAGACTTTAAAGAATAAAACGTACCTATTGGCTAAACCAAAAATTCTTAAAATTTTATTGTAAGAATATATGCGAGTCTAGATTCTGGAAAAATTAGTGGATCTTAATTTGGAGTTCCATAGCTCCAGATAGAAATAATTTAGTGACTGTTACTCAAATTGATAGCTTGTTTTGAACTTGAGTAAACAGTGGATCTATGTATAGTTATGATTGTATTATTTTGAAAACATATTTTGAGGATTTATAAAACCATGTTAATAATTTGTTTATTATTTACATACCTACTTACTAAGCTATATGCTTACTCCCCTCTCTTTTCCATTATTTTATAGTGTCACCAAGCTAGCTCGAGGTATAGAGATCGTCGGAGATCCATCCACACTATCATTATTCTTTTGGTATTTTGAAATTCATATTTTGAATTATGGCATGTATAGAGGACTTGGTTATTTTGTTATATGTCGTAATTGATTTGGCTTAAAATGTTTGCCTTTAATACTTGATAAGTCATTTTGTATAAGGCCATCGATGTTGGCTAATATTAGTTAAGTTATATGTTATGATGATGCATTTTGTGAGAGGCATGAGTTGGTTAAATGGGTGTGTAATGACTAAGTATGGAAAATGTGGCATGTGAATAGTTGTGTGAAGGACACGGCGTTGGACACGGGCGTATGCCCCTATTTTGAAATTTTTTTTCCAATGTTTTCCAAAGTTCTCGGTTTAGTCCCGGACCGTTTCCATAGTTTGTTTTGGGCCTCGTAGATGCATATTAGTGACTTAGAGATGAAAATTGAAAATTTTAATTTGGATGTAAAAATTATGTCTCAGTTTTGTACGATTTCATGTGTATGTTCTGGTAATGCCTCATGCCCTGTTCCAACGTCGAACATGGGTAAGGGGTGTTACATATTAATGGTGTCAGAGCTATAGTTTAGTCGATTCTCGGACTAACATAACGTGTGTGAAAGTCTATCTATACATGCCATAAATATACTATGATAGTGTGATGACTCCTGACAATTTAAATTGTGTTTTTATATAGTAAATGGATCCCAATTGAGCTATAGTTGATGACGTAGAGTGTAATGCGCCGGCTCCATACAAGGGACTGCACCAGGTGAAAGTAGATCTGAAACATGTAGTTAGAGAGATGGGGCTCGGGAAGCCTTTTTGCATATGATGAGTGATTTGTATATGTAATTTGTTTGAGCAAATTCGAATGCTCAACCTCTTCCACCCCCTCCTATTCCCCAACCGGTCCCTATAGTTCCTCAAGGTGTTGTTTTGGTAATATTGAATAAGCCTTCGATTGATAAAATCTGAAAGTAAGGGGCTGAAGAGTTTAGGGATAATATAGATGATGATCCCGAGAAAGCAAAGTTTTGGGTTGAGAATTCTATTCAGGTATTTGATGAAATTTATTTTACTCCCGAAGAATGTTTAAAGTGTGCTATATCTTTACTAAGGGACTCAACATATCACTGGTGGAAGACACTGGTATCCGTGGTTCCGAAAGAAAGGGTTACATGGGGTTTTTTCCAGGAGGAATTCAGAAAGAAGTACATAAGCCAGCGGTTCATTGATCAGAAATAAAAAGAGTTTCTCGAGCTGAAGCAAGGTAAAATGTCTGTGGTAAAATATGAACGTGAATTTGTTAGGCTCAGCAAGTATGCCTAGGAATGTGTGTCTACCGAAGCTATTATGTACAAGAGATTCGAGGATGGGTTAAACGAGGACGTTAAACTGTTAGTTAGGATATTAGAATTGAAAGAATTTGTTGTGTTAGTTGATCGAGCTTGCAAAGCCGAAGAACTAAATAAAGAAAAGAGAAAAGCTATGATTGAGGCCCGAGATGCAAGAAAAAGGCCAATGAGTAAGTCATTCCAATCTCAGTCAAAGAAGTCCAAAGAGATGAATCCTTGAGTGACTGTTTCAGCTAGGTATTCGCACCGAGACCGTGGGAGACCATATTCGGGTTCTAAAGCTCAAGCTACTTTAATGGCAAGTGTGGGTAATGTGAGGTCTAATCAATCCGAGTGTCAGCATTATGGTAGACAACATTTCGATGAGTGCTGGTTAATTAGTCGAGCTTGTTCCAAGTGTGGTTCTTGAGAGCACTACATTAAAGGTTTCCCTGAGAAGGTCGAAGAAGAAAAATTTCAGAGTGTTAGACTGGGTAATACTGCCATTAGAGGTAAACCACCGACAAATGCCGAAAGTGGAGCTAGTAGTAAAAGTGTAGTGAAAGATTCAGCTATGAGGCCAGAAGCTAGAGCACCCGTTAGAGCTTATACTATACGTGCTCGTGAGGATGCGTCATCTCCCGACGTGGTTTCTAATGAATCAAATAAATTGCCTATGGTGATCTCTCACATGTCTGCTCAGAAGTACATGAGAAAAGGGTGTGAAGCTTATCTTGCTATATGTTGAATACTGAAATGTCTGAGTTGAAACTTGAATCAGTACCGGTAGTTTGTTAATTTTCAGATGTAACACCCCAAACCTGACCCAGACGTTATGGCCGGATCTGACATGCCACATCGAAGCGTTCAAAACATTTCAGGTTGTTGTTCTAGAAAAACTTACTTAGTGTTTTAAAAGATAATTTCAAGGCAGGTTAAAGTGAATGGAAGCTGCGCACCAGGTAGGAAACCGAAAAAGAGGAGGTGCGTCCCTCAGACTGCTTAAGTACCAAGCTCCCTTTGGATCCAATCCTAGACATATACATCACTGTTACCACACCTTAACGTCGTGTATATTTCCAGGAAACCAATTTGATTAAGTCCTTTTTAGGAAAAGTGATTAATTTTGGAAAAATATTCTCATTGTGGAAGCTTTGCTTGTTGTCGTGTTATTTTGAAACCAATTACATTTTTGAAAACGCGCCCTAATGCTATCCAAATTCAACAGTTAAATATAAGTAATACCTATCTGAATAAAACATATAAAATCCATAAAAGAAAATAATTAAGCGGCCTTATTACATTTGAAAAACCCAAAACCTTAAACGTAATTAAAAAAATGACCAATTCACCAGAATAAAATCAACTTGCAGAACGTGTAGCCACTCCGAATCCCTCACAGCTCCAAGCCCACTATGGTTGGGGATTACCTGCGTGGATAAAAAATAAAGGGGTGAGTTTGGGGAAACTCAGTGTGTAAATTAACCCAACCATAGCCTATATCGGTTTAAACCACAGAGAACAGAATAAGTTGGCCTTAGCCCAGAACAGAAGTCAGAATAAAGCCCATAGGCCCATAACAAAACAGAACAGATATTACATGTCTATGCAAAACCCAACCGATATCCAACCACATACACCCCCATACCAACCTTTCACCATGTGGGGAGACTACTCGACCCACCCAACTACTACACGCCACAGAAATATGCAGCATGGCTGCCAGAACAGATAATGTGACAGAGTCACCATAACAGATAATTGTCGCAGAGTCACCAGAACAGATTTATGTGGTGGAGCCACCAGATCAGATAAATATGGCATAGCCACCAGGACGCTTCCTCCATAATATAACCCGTGTCCCCATGCAGCAGATATACAATCATGGCATACATCATACAGAATTAAATTATCATGCTTTTCAGTCAAAAGTAACCCTAGGGGTATAATGGTAATTTTGCACCTAAGGGTGCATCAGTAATTTCCATATATAGGGGTATTCAAGCAATTTAACTATTCTTAGGGTTGTCATGCATAGCATAGCCATTTTCATACGACCAGAAACACTTACCGCGTTTTCTTACCGAATTGGGCCCATTGGGCCATTAACCCGTTTTCGGCCCGTTAAGCCCAAAATATCATTAATGCATGAAATTGTACGTTCTGCAGTTTTATCACTTTAGATTACCAAAAATATTAACCCACTTATCTTACGAGCATTCGCACACTCGCAAGTTCCCAAAATACTGACTTTTCGGCATTTCGGCTTTTCGGCTTTTGCTGATCTAGTCTATGAGACGGTGTCAGTTACACACCTATTTGTGACGATTCATTGACGAGATCTACGCACGAACTACCTACAATTATATTACTACCACGTTAATCTAACTACCGAAACGAACTACATATTAACCCCTTACCCTATTCAGCCAATAACACCTTAGGCACTAGCAATCCTACCTTTGCCGGGATTAGCGACTAGATTTAGATCCCGTTGTTCCCCTTGTCCAAGCCCTTGATCAGCAGCCTCTAGATCACACTATCATCAAGATAAAATAGTTATCACAACCCTTTAGGGCTACAAGTCCAAAACGACAGCCTCCCTAACCTTTAAGGATTTTGGCTTTTTCTAAAATACAAAATAAAGACTAGGTTGAAAAGACTTACCACCGATTCCTTCAGTCAACAATACTTCTTAATACCCACTCGATTTTGTTGCAGTTCTAAGCCCTCAAATGATAGCAAAAGTCAAGCCTTCAGTGATCTCAATATTCGGTTAAGTCCCTACGAGTGTGGAGTTTTCGGTATTTTTTCCTTGCAACAATGTAACAAAAGATGAAATAGGAGGGTTTTGCTGTGGTCTTGCAAACAGAAGCTTGAGGTTTAGAGAACTAAATAATCGGTCAAGAATGATGAAAAAAGATGAGAGAATTGGCTAGGAGAAATCGGCACAGAAGGAAATATGGCTTTCGGGATTTTGGCTTTTCTTATGGCAAATGGCTATGAAGGTTTAGGATCGTCTGAAGAAAAAGATGGAGATGAACAGGAGGATAGAAAGATTCAGCTATAGAGAAAAGAAGAAAAAGAAAAAGTTGATGGAGAGAGGAGAAAAAGAAAAGAAGAGGAGAATAGTCAGGAAACGGCACAACTTACCCCTAGTGCCGAATTTATACTGGAACTTAACCTAGCTAAAATTTGCCCCCCTAAAGCACCCCTTGGCCGGCCAACTCTTGCTCCTCAAGAGTCCACCATTCAGCCAACACCGTTCTCCCTAATCAGCTCCTAAATCCTCTCCCTTATCAGCTCCTAAATCCTCTCCCTTATCAGCTCCTAAATCCTCTCCCTTATCAGCTCCCAAATCTTCTCCTGACAGCCTTTCACTTTAATTCCACTACTTACCTTTTCTGTACATAAAAATTAATATCACTAATTTGCTTACCTTGCGACTCGAACCTTAGCTCACCTTGGTCATCCACACGCCACCTCTAAAGCCCCCAAGTGGCGTCACATGCCAACTTACCACAGGCTTCCTTGTGTTTTATTTTACCCAGTTAATACTTAAAAGCCTAGTTAACCAGAACCTCTTTTCCCTATGGATTAAAATCACTTAAAATTACTGGGTTTTAGCTTAAGCTTGGGCCTTCTAGAGGCCCACTAACATAATTAAACCTATGCCAAATAGTCAAAACACAGAAATTTTAAAATTCATTGAAAACCACAGAAATCCCAAAAATCCCAAAAATTGGGGCGTTACATCAGATGTGTTTCTGGAAGAATTGCTTAGGTTACCTCCGATTAAAGAGATTGAATTTGCTATTGATTTATTACCTAGGACAGCACCAATCTTGATTGCTCCGTACAGAATGGCTCCGAATGAATTGAAAGAATTAGAAGCTCAGTTGCAAGAATTGACAGATTTTGTGAAACCGGGTTTTTCTCATTGGTATGCTCCCATACTATTTGTAAAGAAGAAAGACAGGTCTGTGAGGCTTTGTATTGACTACCGTCAGCTTAACAAAGTGACTATAAAGAACAAGTATCTGTTACCGAGGATTGATGATTTGTTAGACCAATTGAAGGGGGCGATAGTGTTTTCAAAGATCAATTTGAGATCTGGTTACTATCAGTTGAGAGTTAAAGAGTTAGATGTGCCAAAAACTGCTTTCAGAACGAGGTATAAACACTATGAATTTCTTGTGATGCCTTTCGATGTAACGAATGCTCCAGATATTTTTATGGACTTGATGAACCGAATTTTTTGATCGTATTTGGATAAGTTTGTAGTTGTGTTTATAGATGACATCCTGATTTACTCCTGAGATGAGTTCGAGCATGCCGAACACTTAAGAACTGTGTTGCAGATTTTGAGAGAAAAGAAACTGTTTGCTAAGTTCAGTAAAAGTGAGTTTTGGCTTCGTGAAGTCAAATTTTTGGGACACGTAGTTTTAGGTGATGGTATTCGAGTTGATTCGAACAAAATTTTGATAATTGTTGATTAGAAACCGCCAAAGAATGTATATGAGGTTAGAAGGTTTTTGGGCTTAGCCGGGTATTATAGAAGTTTTGTCAAGGGATTCTAGATTATTGCCTCTCCTATGACTAAGTTACTGCAAAAGAAAGTTAAGTTTGAATGGACCGATAAATGTCAGTAAAGTTTCGAGAAATTGAAAGTATTATTGGATGAGGCACCGGTTTTGGTGCAACCTGAGACGGGGAAAGAGTTCATGATTTATAGTGATGCGTCATTGAATGGTCTTGGTTGTGTGTTGATGCAAGAGGGCCAATGGTAGCTTATGCCTCGAGACAGTTGAAACCGCACGAGAAGAATTATCTGACGCATGACTTCAAATTAGCTGCCATTGTCTTTGCTTTACGAATTTGATGTCATTATTTGTATGGTGAGAAATGTCGAGTCTTTACCAATCACAAGAGTTTGAAGCATTTGATGAATCAAAAGGATTTGAATTTGTGACAACAAAGATTGCTCAAATTAATAAAATATTATGTGCTAGTGATTGATTACACCCAGGAAAAGCGAATGTAGTCACTGATGCCTTGAGTAGAAAATCCTTGTTTGCTTTGAGAGCTATGAGTACAAGTTTGGCTTTTTCTGATGATGGTTCAATTTTGGCCGAGTTGAGGGCTAGACCGTTATTTCTTCAGCAAATTTGTGAAGCTCAGAAGAATGACAGTGAATTACAAGCCAAGAGAGCTCAGTGTGAATTAGGTTATGATTCAGATTTTTGAATCGAATCAGATGACTGCTTGATGTTTCATGATATGGTATGTGTACCGAAAGATGATGAGTTGATTTGAAAAATTTTACATGAGGCACACAGTGGTTGTTTATCAGTTCATCTAGGTAGTACGAAAATGTATAATGATTTGAAGAAATTGTATTGGTGGTCAGGTTATTAAAAGAGATATTTCTAAATTTGAATCAAAGTGTTTGATTTGCCAACAAGTGAAAGCGCATCAGGTACCTTCGGGTTTACTTCAGCCAGTGATGAATCCCGAGTGGAAATGGGACGGAATCACGATGGATTTTGTGACAAGTTTGCCTCTGACTCCGAAAAAGAAAGATGTTGTTTAGGCTGTGGTTGATAGATTGATGAAATCGGCTCACTTTATATTGGTGCATACCAATTACTCACTTGATAAGTTGGCTGAGTTGTATATTGCTGAAATTGTAAGATTGCACGGAGTGCCTATGTCAATTATTTCAGATAGAGATCCGAGGTTCACTTCGAGGTTTTGGAAAAAGTTGCAAGAAGCCTTGAGTACGAAATTGAATTTTAGTACCGCGTTTTTTTTGCAAATCGAGAGTCAATCCGAAAGGGTGATTCAAGTTCTTGAAGACACGCTCCGATGTTGTGTTTTAGAATTCAAAGATAGTTAGGAGAAATATCTACCTTTGGTCGAGTTTGCCTACAACAACAGTTTTCAATCGAGTATACAGATGACACCTTACGAAGCATTGTATGGTCGCAAATGTCGAACTCCTTTGTATTGGACCGAGCTCAGTGAGAAAAAGATTCATGGGGTTGATCTGGTTAGGGAAATCGAAGAGAAAGTGAAAGTAATCCGTGATTGTCTGAAAGCTGCTTCAGCTCGACAAAAGTCATACTCGGAATTGAAAAGAAAATAGATTGAGTTTCAAGTGGGTGATAAAGTGTTTCTGAAAGTATCTTCGTGGAAGAAAATTCTAAGATTTTACCGAAATGGGAAGTTGAGTCCGTGTTTCATTGGGCCGTATGAGGTTATTGAAAGAATTGGACCAATGGCGTATCGGTTAGCTTTACTGGTAGAGTTAGAAAGAATTCATAATGTGTTTCATGTATCGATGTTACGACAATATCGTTCCAATCCTTCACATGTGATTTCTCTGACAGAGATTGAGATTCGGCTGGATATGACTTATGATGAGGAATCGATAAAGATTTTGGCTTGGGAAGTTAAACAGTTGAGAAATAAAAGTATAGCCTTTGTGAAAGTGTTGTGGCAAAGAAATGGAGTAGAAGATGCTACGTGGGAACCAGAGGAAGCCATGAGAAAACAGTACCCAAACCTCTTTACTGGTAAGATTTTTGGGGACGAAAATCCCTAAAGGGGGGAGAGTTGTAATAGCCTGATTTTGGGTCTAGTCGGAACAGTGGTTTCGGGACCACAAATCCGACATAGTGCAGTTCACTTTTATTATATTTTTATAGTCTACAATTTCACAGAATGATTTCATGAAAATTTCGTTCGAAAATTTCGACGTTTGGGCACTCAATTTAGTCAAAATGACTAAATTGTAAAAAAGTGAAAAAGTTGAATCTACATGTTAGAGGTGTCCAATTGTTATGAAATTTTAAATTGGCGGTCTTTGAATGGTAATTATACCATTGGTTAAGTTGGTGGACAAAAATGGACATGGTTTGGTATATTTCTAAAGTTTTTCATGAAGGGTAATTTGGTAATTAAAATGAATTAAAAACAAAATTAAAAGCCAACTTTTGTCCATCTTCAACCCTTTGGCGGAATTTCACATGAGGAAGACATAGCTATGATTTTTCAAGCTTCCAAGCTTGATTTTAAGTCCGTTTTAGCCCCTTTTTAATGTTCTTTACATTTTTGAGATCCCCGTAGCTCGGTTTAGCTATTTCCAGCATTTTTTTGAGCTAGGGTTTGTGTTTAAAAATTTACCCATGGATGACATGCATGTGTTTTGATATTTTATGAAAGAATATGAAAGTTTGAGGGTGTGATAAATAACTTTTACTAAGTGATTTTTGATGAAATTGCATAAAAGGACCTATTTGTAAAAGTTGTAAAATTATGTGCAGAAAATGTGATTTAGTGAAAAATGTGAGCTGCTATAAGAGGGAATATGAATCGACTAGGCTTAAGATTTGAGAAAAATAATTGCTTTACATCTTACGAGCCTAGGGGCAAAATTGTAAATATGTGAAACTTTAGGGGCAAAAATGTAATTCTGCTATAGTGTGATTTTTGGACTAAATTGAATAATGTGAGTATTAAATGAGTTAAATGCATTATTATAGATCAAGAAAGACGAGGAATTAACCTTGATCGGGGAAAAGAAAAGGTTGTGGACTAAATTACAAATTCGTCATATTTTGCACCGAGGTAAGTTTGTATGTAAATAATGCATCGTTTTTACTTACGTTATCACATTTTATTATGTTTTATGAAATGTGGCTAAAAATTGAATGAAATTGAAAAGTATCGAAAAGCGAGAAATTTCCCGATTGAACATTAGGAACAGAATAGGATACAAGTGACATATCACTAGTGACTCAAGTGTTGTACTATATGATGGCCACTTTGAGAAGAGACAGCTTGGTCACAAGTGTGGTACTATGTGAAGGCCACTTTGTGAAGAAAGATAGCTTTGGTCACAAGTGTGGTACTATGTGAAGGCCACTTTGTGAAAAAGGTAGCTTTGACTACAAGGGTGGTACTATGGGCAGGCCACTGGGTATCCGTTATTATTTCAATGTGTTCAACGAGAAATGACTAGGTATAATTGAATATGACTATGTGATGAATAAGTGCATGTACATATGTGTAAACTTATGAGCAATGTGCTCGATATGTGATCGAACTTTCGTAAGATTGATATGTGTAAGAGTATGCCCAAAGATCAATCATGAGATGGTTGTAATAACATACTTGATTTACCATGTTTATTAATATAAGGCGTTGCCATTATTATTTCAGTTTCTTTTCTGTGTGTATAAATAAACTGTTTTATATTAATGTCCTGAGAATAATATGATTATTCTTAAAAGGTCCTTAGTCAAGTATTATTGTTGACTAGGACAATAATAATGCATTAAGACTAACATGTAGTTGATTAATGATAAAGAGTTGTCATTGATATGGAGTGTCAGAATCAATGCATGAATATGTGTGTTAGAGAACAACATATTGGACTGACCCATTATGAGTATGTTTCTTGGATTATTATGTAATTGTCACAACATTACTCATTGTGATTAATATGTATATGATCCTCAAACTTGAGATCATCATTATCCCAACATCGTAAGTTGTATATTTTGATACAGTCAAACGTACACCATAACTGGTTGATTTATAAAGGCTGATGTTGGATATACCAAATCTATGTATAGGGATATGGTTGATCAATATAGGATAAGTCCCTCCTACATAATAGGAGTAATATCTTAGGCCACTTGATTGAGTGAGACTAGAAATGCATGGCCATGCTCAAATAAGTTGATATGAGATGTCATACTTATTTGTGTATCATAGTCTACTCAAGGTATCAAGAAACATGGGATGGACTATGCAAGTGTGAATATTCCATGACTTGTGTCCATTCCAGAGATAAAAGACTTAAGGATTAATGCATAAAAGATTAATCACAAAAGGTTATGTCCAATCATGACTTCTTGTAACTTAGGTAGCAATGATGCATTGCTAGATGCCATTCATTGTTTGTAACATTAGAATCGTTCTAGTATTACTGCTAACATTACAAGAACCTACAGGGTCACACCCTATGGTTGAAATGAATGGAATAAAACATAGTTGGTATTTTGTTTGGTTGTCACATGAATTAAATTAATTATAGAATTAATTTAATTGGGCAATCAAATATTGAACATATTATATGTACAAGGATGTTGTACACATAAGGAGAACATAATTCTATTAATATATGAATTTAGTTCGTATATAAATTTAAATAAATATAGTTTACCGAAATCTTTTTTATAATTAATGTAATTATAATCTTCGGTTAAAACATTATTATATTTATTTATTTTAATTATGATTATTAAGTTCGGATTAAAATTTAATTCGATATATACATACCAATTATAAAGGGAGTTATATTTAGAAAGGGAGAAAAACCCTAAAGAGTATATATATATAAAAACCCGAAGCTTAGCTATTAGGTCTAGCAACCGTCAAGCAAAATATCTCTGAAAATAGTTTTTGGGGATTTCTTCCATTCTTTGTCAACTGGGTGGATTGCGTAGAGGTCGGGATCATAAGGATTGCGGCTTGGATTCAAAATCAAAATAGTATTCTCATTGCCGAGGCTTCACTGTCTACTCAGATCAAAATTTTGTAATTTTAAAACTTTTTTACCCCGATTCATTTCTCGCACATGGATCCATGGTTTGGATCGCCGGAAATTATATATTTTTTTTTCTGCTATGCCATGGGGGTACCGGCGTTCCAACAATATGGAGTAAGTGTTACAATGAAAGTTACTACAAAGAAAACATGAAAGTGTGAAATTTACTAATAAAACAGTTTTGGGCAGCAGCAGTTGTGTGAGTTTAAAAAATCACCAAAAATGGAGGAAATAAAATTAGAGGTTGAATAAGATATGAAATTAAATATTGTTGAGTTTATTTTCATATAAAGGAAACAGTGTAAGCAAAAGAATTTCATATTATGAGATATTTGAATTTTTGTGAGACAGAGTCAGAATGATTTCAGAATCCCTTGTTCTTATTTGAGAAAATCATTAAAATATTGTACAAAAATAATTATTGGTTATAATTTATATTCCTAAAATCATTAATGAGTCTATTTTCAAAAAAAAAAAGCAAACAGGAATGTTATCCGAATTATGTATATGGAGATAATTAATTTTTAGCAAAGAGGGGTCGGAACTTTCAAACAACGAAATAGGGGTGACTTTAAAGAATAAACTGTATTTATTGGCTAAAATAAAAATTCTTAAAATTTTATGGTAAGAACATGTGGGAGTATAGTTTCTAGAAAAATTATTGGATCTTAATTTGGAGTTCCATAGCTCTAGATATAAATAATTTAGTGACTATGACTCGAGTAGACAGCTTGTTTTGAACTTGAGTAAATAGTGGATCTATGTGTAGTTATGATTGTATTATTTTGAAAACATATTTTGAGGATTTATAAAACCATGTTAATAATTTGTTTATTATTTACATACCTAATTGCTAAGATATATGCTTACTCCCCTCTCTTTTCCCTTGTTTTATAGTGTCACCAAGCTAGCTCGGGGTATAGAGATCGTCGGAGATCCATCCACACTATCATCATTCCTTTGGTATTTTGAAATTCATATTTTGAATTATGACATGTATAGAGGACTTGGTTATTTTGTTATATGTCATAATTGATTTGTCCTAAAATGTTGGACTTTAATATTTGATAACTCATTTTGTATAAGGCCATCGATGTTGGCTAATATTAGTTAAGTTATATGTTATGACGATGCATTTTGTGAGAGGCATGAGTTGGTTGAATGAGTGTGTAATGACTAAGTATGGAAAATGTGGCATGTGAATGGTTGTGTAAAGGACACAGCCTTGGACACGGGCGTATGCCCCTATTTTCAAAAAAAAATTCCAATGTTTTCCAAAGTTCTTGGTTTAATCCCAAACTGTTTCCATAGTATGTTTTGGGCCTCGTAGATCCATATCAGGGACTTAGAGATGAAAATTGAAAAGTTTAATTTGGATTTAAAAATTATGTCTCGATTTTGTATGATTGCATGTGTATGTTCTGGTAATGCCTCGTACCCTGTTTCGGCTTCGAACACGGGTAAAGGGTGTTACAATGTTCCTCAAAACTTACTGTATCAATCGGCTCAAGTGAGTCTTCGTCACTGTCGAATTGTTCGGGAAAAATATGGTGAACTCCTCCATTGTTTTTTCTATAAACCCAATGGCATCACATTCATCATTAACATCAGTACATTTCAAAGTATTAAATGTATTGAAGGTAACCTGCTGATCATTTACCCTCATAGTCAGCTCGCCTTTCTGTACATCAATTAACGTCCTGCCTGTAACGCCCCCACGCCCGAGACCGTCTTCGGAGTCGAGTATGAGGTGTTACTAAGCTTAATTTAACATATTTAGAACTTTGGATTATTTATTTCTACATTCGCAGCTTTTAAGCTACTTGCATCACAGTCACAAGAAAAATCATATCTCGAGTTACGAAACTCAAAATCAAGATCCGTAAATTTTCCCTGAATCTAGACTCATATACCTATATACTAATTTTTTTATAGAATTTTTGGTTGGGCCATTTAGTACAGTTTATTAGTTAAATTTACCCCTGTTTCAGGACTTGACTGGTCTGACCTCTTTTTACTACGAACCACATTTCTCTCTGTACAAAATTCATATGAATATAGGGTTTATTTCTACTGAAACTAGACTCAATAAGGATTCTGAGAATATAAAATAAACTACCTAATTATATCTTTACAATTTATGGTGAATTTCTAAAGTTGGAACAGGAGATTCAGAAACTGCTATGACCCTGTTTCACTAAAATTCTAATATCTTATTATATATAATTCCTTTTCTTGTTTCATTTGTTTCATGTGAAACTAGACATAATAAGATTCAATTTGATATGTAGTACATCACCAAATTCAATTTATATGATTTTTAGTAAATTTTCAAACTCGCGTCAGTGTTGCTGCAGTATCCTGTTTATGGCAAATTTCATCCCTTTTGATGAGTTTTTATACACTAAGTATCTTATTAATTTTCCTTATCATCAAACATAATCTAAACTAACCATTTTCATAATTTATCATTATCAAACATTTCCTCAACCATTCCATTACCATACCATAAGATCATTTACACAAAATAGATATATTGCTATACATGCCATACTTAAATTTACAAGCCTTTACCAAAAGTCTTCCGGATAGTGTGACTGAGCCTTCAACCTATCCCGACTCCTGAGCTGGCTTGGCCAAAACTACAATGAGTAAGAAGGAGGGAGTAAGCATAAATGCTTAGTAAGTTCATATGCAAATAATAAGTAACATAACAAACAGTCATACCAATCAACATTAGCATGCATCACTAAAACACATGTCACATTTCTAATCATTTTTCATCATCTTATTACCTTATCGTGGTTGTATCAATACTCAACCCGAGGGTTAAATACATACCTATTCAAAATATCCATTTCACATCACTTACCAATACGTCTCTTTACATCTCAAATATTCCTCCATTTGAGTAGAGCTTTACCCGTTGAACACATCGGAATGTAATTCGGATACATGGATAACTTGCACATAAGTGCCATATATGAAATCAAGCAATCATGTAACCCGCCCATAAGTGAACTCGGACTCAACTCAACGAGCTCGGGCATTCGCATCCATAAGTGAACTCGGACTCAACTCAACGAGCTCGGATGCCTAGTTACATCTCACGAACTCGGACTCAACTCAACGAGTTCGGACATTCGCATCCATAAGTGAACTCGGACTCAACTCAACGAGTTCGGATGCTCAACCATCCTAGTGACATGTCACTTGTATCCTAATCTATTCCTAAGGTTCAAACGGGCTTTTTCCTTGAACACTTATCCTTGCCGTCTTCCGTAGAATGCCGAAATCAATACTCGGTAACAATTATATTTAACAAGTAGCTCGCATAATTTACATATTATTTGAAATTAACCACAAAGCATACATTTCATAATTAAATTCAGCATAGCATATAATTAACATCAATAACTTAAAAATAACAATTATGCTACTTTATTTACACATGAACTTACCTTGGTACCAAAATACAAGGATTTTGCAATCTAGTCCACAATCTTTTCTTTTCCTCGATTGAGGTCGATTCCACGTCTTTCTTGATCTAAAATAACACATTTAGCTTATCTAATACTCACATTATCAAATTAATCCTTAACTTAAATTTTGGCAAAATTACAATTGTACCCCTAAACTTTTGCATATTTACATTTTTTCCCCTAGGCTTGGGATTAAACTTTATTCCTTATTCTTATGTTTTACAACATGCTGATCACTTTTCTCTTCTATGGCAACATCAAATTCTCACTCTAACATGTACTTGTGACTATTAGGTATTTTTACCGATTAAGCCCTTTTACTCGTTTTTGCTTAAAATCGAGTAGTACAAGTTGTCTAACATAATTTAAAACTTCATATTCTATTATAAAACATCAAAATACACAAATTTCACCTATGGGTATTTTTCCAAATATAAACCCTAGGTTAACTTATTGCTAACATAAGCTTTATCGAGTTACAGGGATCTCAAAAACGTAAAAATCATTAAAAACGGGGCTTGGAATCACTTACTATGGAGGTTGGAAGCTTGAAACAAACCCTAGCTATGGAGAACCCTTTAAATTTCGGCCTAATGAAGAAGATGGACAAAAATTGGCTTTTAATTTTGTTTTTAATTCATTTTAATAACTAAATGACCAAAATACCCTTACTACTAAACTTTCCAAAAATTCCTTCCATGTCCTAATTTTGTCCATGAACTTAAAATTGGTAAAATTGCTATTTAAGACCTCCTAATTAATATTTCAAAGTAATTTCATACTAAAAACTTCTAGAATGCAAATTTTACAACTTATTCAATTTAGTCCCTAACTTTAAATTAAACTCGTTATGCCCAAAATTTCTTCACGAAATCTTCACACAATTATGCATTCATATCATAAACCTCAAAATAATTATAAAATAATTATTTCTATCTCGGATTTGTGGTCACAAAACCACTATTCCGATTAGGCCCTAATTCAGGATATTACACTGCCTGTAGCAAGAAAAGGTCTTCCAAGAATAATTGGCACATCTTGGTCAGCTTCACATTATAAAATAAGAAAATATACAGGAAAGATAAATTTATCTACTCTTACTAGTACATCTTCAATTTTACCTTCTGAATGCGCGTAGGATCGATTAGCTAGTTGCAACATAATTGTAGTAGGTTTTACTTTTCCAATTCCCAACGTCCTAAAAATAGACATAGGCATTGGATTTATACTTGCTCCTAGATCACATAACGCCTTACCATCATAATGATTTCCAATTGAACATGGGATAGTGAAACTCCTTGAGTCCTTCAACTTTGGAGGTAATTTATTCATCAACACTGCTATGCACCCGTCAATGAGAGCAATAGTATCAAATTCTCCAAATCTGTGCTTCTTTGACAATAAATCTTTCATAAATTTCACATAATTGGGCATTTACTCCAAAGCTTCTACCAGAAGTATGTTGATATAGAGTTGCTTCAATACATCCAATAATCTTTTGAACTGAATATCTTGCTTAGAAATATGAAATTGCTGAGGAAAATATAGAGGTGGTCGTCCTTCAGGTTACTGATATTGTTTTGCTGTGGAATTTTTGTTGACAATATGATCTAATTTTGCCATGGCATTTTGCTGCTTACCCTTTTTAGGTGCAGTATATTTTTCAGATGAGTCTGGATTCTTTCCCTAGTTGATTTTGGAGTTGTCTTTTTCTATAATGGTATCTTGAACAATGCCTTCCAGTTGAGTCCTACTTCTATGAGTAATTACTTTGCAATGTTCCTTGTCTTGTGTTCTTGAATTCTCTGTATCACTTGGCAATACTCCTTGTGGCCTCGAATTCAAAGCATTTTCTATTTGTCCCACTTGATTCTTAAGAGCTCATCGAGATGCAGGTTGACTCTAAATTAAGCTACTTGATTCTAAATTACAACATCATTTTAACCATATATTCCTTCAACAAGGCTTAAATGGATGTCGAGGATGATGATGTTTGACCCTATTGAATATTTTGTCTTGGTTGAGGATGATTATAACCAGGCGGTGCATTCTATCTTATAACATTGTTTAAATTCCCGACACCTTGATTATTCCAACTAAAATTCGAATGCTGCTTCCATCCTGAATTGTAGGTGTTAGAACAGGGATTACTATTCTGGTTAAAATTACCCATGTAGTACACAAATGTTAGGTTTGATGGGTATTCATCAAATATATGATCTTCACCACAATAAGCACACGATAGCTCGACTGCTTTCATCTCCTGAATTGCAGTGGGTTTCTTTATTGTTTTGATCATATTAGCCAAAGAAGATACTTGGGTTGTTAACGAAGTGATTGCATCAAGCTCCATAGTACCGATTGCTCTTTTTCCTGTCCCAACTCTTGTGGTTGGATATTGATAATCATTGTTGGCAATCTTTTCCAAAATCTTATATGCTTTCAGTATAAGATTTACCAACAAAGTACCCTTGGCAGAAGCATCAACTACCATCCTCGTATGTGCATTCAACCCATTATAGAATATCTCCATCTGAGCCTAGTATTGAAATCCATGAATCAGACATTTTCAAATTAAGTTTTTAAATCGTTCCCAAGCTTCATATAGTGTTTCATCCTCTAACTAGCGAAAAAAATGTGATGTCATTTCAAAGCTTGACATTCATATTTGGTGAGTTATACTGAAGCAAAAACCTTTGGCAATGATCATTCCATGATGCCACTGTTCTTGACAGCAAAGCATTCAACCATGCTCTCGCACGATCTCTTAAAGAATATGGAAACAATTTAAGCCGCAGTCTTTAGGAACACCCTGTTGCCTAAACGAGTCACAAACCTCTATAAGAAGTCATAAATGTAGTATTAGATCTTCAGTGGGCAGTCTACCTCTGAAGTATTATTGGTTTCATCTCAAATTGCTGAGCTTGTATTTGTGGTTTAACTATCCCTGGATTTAGGTCACCTAAAATTGGCACAACATGCTCTCAGATTGGTCTGTCTTAGTCATCTATCACCATACGAACAGGAGGATTAACTTTCTAACCATTTAGATTATCATTGAGACCAGGATCATTCATATTCTTAGCCATTTTATGCAGTTCTTTCCACATTCTTTATAAAGTTCTTTCTATCTTTAGATCAAAAGGATATTCTTTGTTAGTAGGGATGCCTCTTCTTATGCACTAATGGCAAACCTTTAGAAATTAAATTAAACTAAGTTAAATAAAACTAATGGAGTTAAGTAAAATAACCAAAATAAATTAAACCAATTTGTTTATCCTCGACAACAACTCCAAAAACTTGTCACATATGAATATGATATGCAAATTGTGCAAGTATACACGTTAGCTCAAGTAATAAAGCGGTAAGTAAGATAATCTCTATAGGGATTGGATTAGGTATAAAAGTGATCAAGTTATTATAATGAATTATGATTACTGTAATGAAAAATAAATATAAATATGCATCAGTAATTTAGAGGGTTAATAATCTGTGCTAAATGTGTACTACCTAATATTGGAAAATGCTCAGGCAAAACAAGAGTAAGAATGCAATGGAAATTACGAGAATAACTATGAGGATAATATGTAATGAACAAGTAAATAACTAAATATGTGCTGGCAAGATGCTGTGGCAAAGGATAGAGGATATACGATGTTGATTTGGAAGGTCGGGATTACTAAGAATCTACCCTTCCTATCAATAATGCTTCGGGAAAATCATACTCAATCTACTGCTTCGAAGGGTTCTAAAGTGGTCTACTTCTTCCGAGAGAAAATCCTCAAGTTACTTTGCCTCAAGTGATATTTGTCTATATGCCTTTAGCGTGGTATCTTGCATTGTTTTTTTTCTTTTCATATGAACGCTGCTCTATATCTAAATTCTACTACATGTACCGATCGAGTACTTTCTCATATCATTCAATTTCAATCCAACTAATCCAACCTCTTTAGTATTAGATTAGTTTATGGCATGCTGCACATTTCTCTATGTCTAGGGATTGTACATATACAATTTAAACATAGAAACAATTGAATGAAACAATTAATTAATTCAGACCTACGCTTCAACCATTAAATAAAGTGAAGGTTTCATCATGTAATCCCAACCCTACGAGATTTAGTTCATAGGCTAGAAAGTAAAATTCAAAACCAAAATATCATCCAACATTGTTTCGTTCAAAATAATTCACGGGAGAACAAATTAAGAAATAATGGAAGAAATTTTGGAAAATGGCTTTTGCCAATCCAATCCACAATCTAGCAGCACAGTGTCCAGTGGTAGCTGAGAGGGACTTCCATTGGTTTCCTCTTTCCATCTCGACTCAGCCGCTACCCTCTATTTTTACCTATAGATCTCCCCTTTCCTTTAGGGTTTCCACATTTGGCTTTTTATCTTCCTAGGATAAATCCAGCAGCCCTTGATATCTTCTCTTCTTTTTTAGGTATATTGTTTTGGTACAAGTAGAGTTGGCCTGAGACTGGTATGTGTTGAGTGTTGACTAGGTCATATTCTTGGAAATGCCATGACATACAAGGTGGCAAACTGTCTGACATTTTACCCTGGCAAAACTTCATTCCTTTATTTCTTTCTCTGCATTCTGCACCTGCCAAACCACCAAACACAACCATTCCACACATAATTAAAAGTACCTAGCATTTAAACACAGTCCAACCCTCTAATGTAATGATAAAAATACTAATAAATGTGCTTAAATGCCACTAAATGTACCCAAGTACAAGCAATTAGCTAGGTTTAAAGGCATGAAATATAATTCTTTTCAAGAGTTATCAATAATAACATCTATGTATCTATTTTTAGGATTCCAGCTCCTGTAGCTAAGACAAACTACCTCCCCAATTTGAATTATAGGTGACATAATAGTCTCATATTATTTTCACCATTTACTCAATTTGATTCTGTAAACGATAGACAATTTGGATTACCTACTGATAGAAGCTGTCTTATTGCATTATAATTCGTTCATATAATGCAACTTAATATTATTTAAACCATAGATATTAATAAGAAAATATTTGCTTATTCATTTTGCTTTGCATACAAAAACCAAACACATGTTTATTATTATTTTTATAAATAATTAGTTCGACCATTTTAGTAGTTTATGAAATATAACGAATTTACTACATTAAGGGTAGAAAAGTCCTAACACATATTTTGAGACTTTACTCTTCATGTCTCAAGACATCCTTATTGTGCCTCAAGATATGTGCCCAAAAAATTTCCTTTAGGCACATTTTGTTATTTCGATCTTGAGACATGTTCATCCTATCTCAAGACTTAAACCTAGAAATACAAAAAAAAAGAGTGACATTTCAAGTTATGCAATCTTGCTTGCATCTTAACATGTTTAACATAACATTAAAGTTGTACAACCAAGATTGTCATATCAAATTAAGTCTAAAACATACAATTCAATGAACAAAAACTCACTAAAGCAAAATTTAGCCCTGTCACCAAAATAAAAGACTAACGAAACATGCATACCATTAATTCTCAATATAAAGTCATACAAATAAGTAACAGAAGTTACTAAAAGGGTATTAATATCATGCAACATAATAGAAAATAACCAAAGACAACACATAACATCAAAATAAGTTTTACTATGGCAATTTTAAGGCGTAATACTTACCAAATTTACTAAACAACTTATAAAACTTTACCAAAACCAATGGCTACTGAGAATTCAAAATCTGATGCAACTTAAACACATGAACTACTCATTAGTCACCTATAACATGTGCATGGAACAAAAATCCACATACTGAGCTTTTTCATTAAGCACAATGGTTCAAATTTCCAATAAACCTTATGAATAAGCTAAATTGTAAGCACACAAAACAAATAGCAATTTACAATATCATAATAACATTAAACATAATAAAAAAGGCCATTTAAAACATTGTATCATCAAGCATACACATTAAAACCATAATTGTAACATACATAGTTGCATTGTAATTATGTGCCTTTTGGTGTGTTTGGTGGCTTGGCACTATGTAACCTTTGGTATGTTAGGAGGGATGGTATACTACTTAACAATATGTGCTTTTTGGTGGAGTGGAGGATTCTTATGTATTCTACTAAGGGTTAAATATTATAAGAAGAAAGAAAATGTAAAGTAAAAGAATAATGAACCCGATATGGATAATGTCATAAATTCTAAAGGCCACATGTTGCAAGATAAGAAAAGCAAAATATATTAAAACAATGATTCAAATGTGAAACATGATATGAACTCTAGGGGTTAAGAATGACTTGGTGTAATGCCATTTTAAAAATAAGTCAATATTGGAGTGTAAGCCATATAGAAGTAAGTAAATGAAGAATAAATTTTACAGGTTAATTTAATTAAAAAGGAATTTGAATTGTTTCCGTTATAATTTTTTTTATAATGAGAAACAATACCTTACAAGCCTTCAAGGTAAGTTGAGTACCTTCCTTAATTACTTACTAAGCATTTATACCTAATACGCTGTTATTTCTTGTGCATAGATTTGATTAGAGATCACATGTAAGTTGAGTACGTTTTGAAAATTTCCTTCACCTTTACCTAGTTGACGAGTATGTATTGATAATTAGTTCTTGACTCCTATAGCATGGGATGTACATAAGTTGAATTTTGTTTAATAACAAGGTTGTACAATTTATTCTAATCTTGATAAATGATACGCTATAATTTGTACTTAAAAGTGTTATATGTGTTTTTATAAAAGAATATGAGTTCTATGAGCCATTTGAATGTGTTTCAAATTATTTGAAACCTATTAGTACAATATGGTGCTGATTGAGGATGTTTGTAAGTGTTTTTGGCCTAAATTTCACTTCAAGGGACCAGGGTTTGATACCCTTTCTCTTGGTATCGGTACCCAAGTTGGCAAAATATAAAAAATATAGTATAGGGACGTATGTATCGGTACCTTGGCCTTTGGATTGTGCCCCTACACAGTTTTAGCCATTTTGAGCTCCTCGTAACTCGTACTTGACGTTAGACACTCCAAATCAAAAAAGTTTCTAAATGGTTTTAAGATGATTTTAAAGGCTTGTAATTAATTTTGAAAAATATATAAAATTCTATTTAAATTGTTTAAAGTTTTAGTTTTTAGTAAAACTCTTATTTCTCTCAATTTGAGCAATTTTAATTTTAAGTTAAAATTTGAACACTCATTTAATGAAGTGGTAATTTCCATATAGGTTTTCAAATACTAAAAATGATTTATAATTGTAAATGAAACTCCCTAAACTTTCCAAATTTATTTATTGGTCAAAATCTGAAACTGCTCCAACAACACCTTCCATTTGTACTGTACGTTGGGACGAGTAAGGGTTGTAATATTTAGTTGTATTAGAGCCAAAGTTTAGTTTATTCTAATACTAAACAAAGTATGTGAGTCAAATCTAGATGTACATGCCATATAGGAGAGTAAAGGTGATGAGATTCTGTGACTCGATATTGTCAAAAGTGACAAAATCACTATCGATTTGGTAGTGACTATTAAGTGATTTGAGATTTGTGTTAGAAATGAATAGAAATCATGAAGTAGATGAAAATGAAAAGTTTGATGGGACTAGATCCCCTAGGTATTCACATATGGATGGCTATGTAGAAACACAGTTTGAGTCAACCAAACCTTTAATACCTCTTAGAGGAAGTAATAGTCCAAATGTGATTTGGGAAATTAATTAGATAGAGTAACTTATTGATTGATTTTATGTGATGTAGATAAAGTAAGAATAAATTTAGATTTGTTATAGGTGACTTTATTACGACCAACCAAGAATAAGTGGAAATATGTATAATTGAAATGGAGAGAATGTATATATATATAGAATTGTTAAAATACATGGTGAGACGGATAGGTTTTGAAATGAGAACGCAAAAAGTTTAAGACTTCAATTGTGGAATTTCCTTATGTGGAATTATATGTTTATGAAGGAGGTAAATACCGAATCACTGTAGTTACTATAAGCTTCTGTTGACTGAGAGGCCTTAATCTAGTCCATTACTAGTTGGTCTAGAGGATCTTAATTTATTTTAGGCTTGGATACCTACGAGTAACCATTGATTACCTCCTGTAAAGACCTTGAAGGATCAAAATCAAAAACTTGGTCAATGGGGGAAAGTTAATTAAGTAAATGATAGTATGTAAGTAGAAACTAGGTTCGCCAAAAGACTAGCATGTGTGAACCTAGGTTCACTTGTGTTATGTATGAGTTTTAATATGTTGTTAGTGACTTGTGTATGTTTGTGATATTGCGAACCTGACAGAACTGGCTACAAGCAAAGTTAAGGAAAGGCGAAGCTTTTTTAAAGCTTTCAACAAACTGGTAAGTGTTTAGGGATCACCACATGTATGTGTGAACCATAGTGTTAATTAGGACCTTAGGGCTTTATCCTAATTTTTGAGAGTAAGCCTTCTTCATAACTCTATTTTATGATTGTGTTTAAATATGTGTTTTTATGAATAGTGGTATGTGAGCTCAATACTGCGAGCTAGTTATGAAGAATGTTTAAGTAAATGTTTTGACACTATAATCTTCTATAACCGTTGGATATAATGGCATGCCATAGGATTGTGAGTACTCACCTTTTTGTTTTGCGATTTGGGTGAGAGGCCCTACGACAGGTATGAGAGATAAGGGAATGACGAGCTAAGCTCTATTCAAAGAGATATGTTGGTATGTTTGTAACAGCCCGTTTTTAGTCAAATCAGAATAGTGGTTTTGAGACCACAAATTCAAGGTAAAAATATTTATTTTATTATTATTTTAATGTTTACAGTATGATAGAATAATTGTGTGAAAATTTCGTTAAGAAATTTTACTGTTTGATTGGTTAATTTGATAAAAAGGACTAAATCGCGTAAAGTGTAAAAGTGGAGTTCTATAGATAAAAGTATCTAATGGCTATGGAATTTAATAGTTAAAGTCCTTAAGTGGTAATTATACCATTATTAAAATAAGTGGACAATTATGGACAACCATTAAGTGATTTTATGTTTTAATATTAAGGTTAATTTGGTAATTGGTAAATAATTGTTAATTACATAAAACAAATCAAAATTATAATGCTTCATTCTTCTAGCCGAAAATATTGAAACAAAATCACCATGGAAGTAGCTTGAAGCATTCTTCTATTTATCCTTGTGCATGTAAGTCCAATTTTGTCTCGTTTTTAATGATTTCGACATTTTTGAGATTGTTGCAACTAGGTCTAGCTAACCCAGGGACTAATTTGCTTAACAGTTAAAGATTTTGAATGTTTCCATTGATGAATAAGCATGTATTTTGAAATTTCTTGATAGATTATGAATGCTTGTTGATATACATACAAGTTTTGTTAAGTGATTTTTAATGAAAATGCAAATTAGGGGATAAATTATGAAATGTGTAAATTTAGGGGTTAAAGTGTTAAATAAATGAAAATTTTGGGCTTCTATAAGCATGATAAATATTTGACTAGGCTTGGGTTGTGATGAAATTGAATGAATTTTTGTTTACGAGCCTAGGGACTAAATTGTAAAATTATTGAAATATTAGGGGCAAAAGTGTAAATGTGCTTTAATGAGTGTTTTAGATTAAATTGAATAGAGAGATAATTGAATAAGCTGAATTTGATATTATATAGATCAAGAAAAGTGAAATACGAGCTTAGATCGGGGAAAGAACAAAGTCTCGGATTAGTTGACCCGTGTTGTCATTTTTACGTCCGAGGTAAGTTTGTACGTAATAAGCATTGTTATGATTATGTTTTAAATGCTTTGATATTATATGAATTGTGAATTTGACTCTACGGATACATTCGATAATGATTCGACATTCGAAATCCCTATTGAACCTTAGGAATAGATTAGGATACTAATGACATGTCATTAGGGGATACATTGATTTGGCTTGGGGCCATGATATTAGCTTTTTGGTTTCTAGTTACATAGATTTGTCTTCCGGCCATGATATCAAAACTTTGGGTGTGAGTTTCATTGGTTTGGCTTCAGGCCATGATATTAGCACTTCGGGTGCGTGATACATATGAGTTGGCTTTGGGCCATGATATGAGCACTTAGTGTGCGAGATTCTTGAGTATCTGACTTTTATTCCTAATGGTTCAACGGGTATATTGAAGATGTGAATCGGTGAGAAATAGATATATATTGGTACATGTACGTACGAAAAACTATTCAATCAATGATTTAAAGGAAGTTGAGAACTTATAATTAATTATGTGGTTAAATTCTATGTTAACTACATGATTAATGTTTCAATGCAATTTATGTCATTTATTTTAAAATGTAAATGAATGGTGATATTTATTTCTTATTATCATACGAGCTTACTAAGCTATAATATAACATCCCAAATTTAGCTCCATAAAATTTAGAAATAAATCAAAAATAGGGAATTGACCTAATGGTTAGTCATTAAATATGAAAGCTAGAAGGCTAGTTAGAGGTCTCAAGTTCAGGTCTCAACTTTTACAAAATAAATTAAGTTTTTTGCAAATTCCCTCATTTTTTTTATGTGTTGGCATCCAAGTTTAGTAAACCTAGGTATAAATACAATTTTTTATCAAAATAATCAGGTTTTTAATCCATTTTCTTCTACCTTAGCCGTCCCTAACCCCCTCTATTCAACTCTATTTTTTTCTTTTCCCTTTTTCCTCCATTGCTGTCTTTGCCTACACCTCCCATTTTATCACCATCTTCTTCTTCCTTTTGCATCAAGATTGTGCACCATCTCCTTTTCTATATTGATGCAATTTTCCCCCAATCAAATTAGCCCTAAATCTAAAATTTTGAACTCTAAGATTTATCCCAAACATCGTGTAATGCCCCAAAAATCCTGAACTTTATTTTTCTCAATTTTGATAAAAGGTGTGGTTAATATTCCTAGTCAAGTGTTATTTATGTGATAATAGTCTGTGGTTAAGTTTTGAGTTTGAACTTTAGGGTGAAGGAAATTATAGTTTAATAACTAAAAGAACCTTGATGGTAAGTAGTTTGGTTTTTAAATAAATGAAGGAGGAATTGGACACAAGGAGCCTTGTGTTGGAGTGGCAAGTAACGTCACATGTGGGGCTTAGAGGTGGCATCACATGCATGACAAGGAGGTTTGGGGTTTGGATCCCTCCTTGCTCATAAAAAAGATTTATTTTTGCTTAATAAATGGCCAGTAGTGGCATTAGATGTGAACTCTGAAGGGAGTGATCAGAGGAGAAATTTAAGGAAAGGATTAAGGAGTTATTAGGGAGAAAATTTAGAAGATGAGAGGTATAGGGAAGTGGAGCTGAATTGGGAATTTGGGGATAGGCAAATTTGGCTATAGTACATATAGGTGCCGATTTTGGGGATTCTAGGCTAATGCCGAATTCTCCCTTTCTATTTTATCGAAAACACTTTTCTCTCCAAATAACTAAAAGCTGAAATCCCTTATCCCTTCTCTTTTATTTTGTACCGATTTCTTCCCTTCCTTTCTCATCAAACTCTTTTCTTTCTTGCTCCTAGTTACTTTCTCTAAAGCCGAATATCTTTTGGACAAAATCCTGTTGTGCCGTCACTTTTTCTTCGACGTTGGCCGATCGATTCTTGTATAAGTGCTTTACTTTCTTTTAGTTGGTCTTCCTAGTACCGATTTCTTCTCTCCCTCACTCTTTCTAAATCAATTTTGGTAGGGGATTAGTATTGAATCTCGAATTTTAGATCTCTGTCGAATTGCTCCTTAGGCGTTTTAGGGTTTTGCGTAAGTTTTCCTCTTTCATTGGTCAAGGTTTGCTGAATGGTCATGGACGATTTAAGAGTGACTTAAGATGATTGCGAGTCACTTGTTGTTTAGTTTTTAATGATTAAGATTGATGTAAATTTAAGAAATACTCGTGATTAGTGATCAAGGAAGGGTTGTTAAGGCTTGTCGTTCAAGGTAAGGCAAAGGTGAGATTTTTTATTTTTGGTGATCGTATTTGATAAGTGTGTGATTAATCATTGAGTGACATTGTTTGTAGGTTCGTGGCTAAGGAGATCGTCGCACTTCTTAGTACCAGGTGTGTACATACACTGTACACACACAGTAAACTGAAAAATCCCAAAATACCGAAAAGCTAAAATGCTGAAAAGCCAGAAGTTTGGCTACAGTAGTCTTGCGTATGCGCAAACACTCGTAAGGGGGGAAACTGATAGGTTATCAGAGGTCCCATAGGCAATTCCATGGACTTGGGCCGTGTATTGGCCAACCGGGCCAGAATGGGCTAAATGGGTCAATAGGTTGTAGGGCCCATAATAGGTAAAATTGACAGTTTGATACTATGTAATTAAAAATCATATGATTGCATGACTGTGGGTGTGATTGGGCCTAATGGGCCATATGAATGTGATTGGGGCTGGTGGGCCATATGAATGAGATTGGGCTTAAAGGGGCCGAATGAATAATTGTGGATCTGTTACTTTTAGTAAGGGGTTGTGAACCTAGTTTTTGGTAACTACTCAATCAGACATAAAACTTAAGTAATTAATTAATTGCAACCATGGTCGAGTCATAAGGTTAAGGTGTGGCAATGGGTATATACATGTCTAGGATTGGATCTAGAGAGAGCTTGGTACCTAAGCGATCTTAATGACTCACCTCCTCTTCTCTGGAATCCTACCTGATGCATAGTATCTGTTCACTTTAACCGACGAGGACTTGTTAACGGGCCAAGGTAGGTAATAAACCCATAATAAAGAGAAATTACAAAAATGCCTCTAAGGGCGAAAATGACTAAAATACCCCTACGTATGGAATGTAAGATTTATGGATGTTACATGTATTCCTGCTGCATTCATACAACAGTCTGAATAGGTTGCATATGGGTTGGGATTTATGGAACGGAGGAAGAATATGAGGATCGCATGGTTATTTGACGACCTTGGATCCACCGATGGCTTTTTAAGCCCAATATATAAGTAGCAGCTTATTGCAACGTTAGGTAGTACTGCAACAGGGCTACCATTGGAGTGTATCGGATGGGTGGGTCGATATTTATATCCTCACATGGTATGTATCGGGGGATGGAGATGGTGTGTAACGGTTGGATTGGTAGGATTCTGGCATATTTGATTGCTTTACATCTGTGTTGATATTAAATTGGGCTCAAGCCCAAAAAGACTTGCTATTGCATGCTTTACTATTTGCCGAGGGTTGTACACTGAGTTTTCGAAAACTCACCCCCCTCTTTTATTTTTCTCAGGTTATCCTTAGTAGGTGGTTCGATGGTTAGAGGGACTCCGAGGTGGCCAGCGAGCAAGACGACTTGGACCTATTTTCATAAGCATATAATTTCTAGTATTTTAAGTTATTTCAGTCCGGATTGTAATAAGACCAATTCACTAGATATTATTTCATTGTCATTATTATGCTTTGAAACTAAATAAAAACTGAATGTTACTTAAATTTTCTCTTTTGAAGGGTTTTCAATGAAAATAAGGTTTTCGATAAAACACTTCAATGTGACACGCTGGATCCGGCCATAACGTCCGGGCCGGGTTTGGGGTTTTTACATTTAGTGGCATCAGAGCCAAGTTTTAAAACTCGGGCTGTGAAGTAGGCCTTATTATTTGGGTTTTATTAAAAAAATTTGGATCACAATGTTTTGTAAAAAATTCTTTCTGTGCGGCACACCGAGTCTCCAACGTCGAACCAAGTAAGTTCTTTTATTATTAAGCTTGTTTAATTTGATATACTGGAGACTGTTAGTGGGCTACTTTAGATGATTGTACTGAGGTTTTTAGTTGGGGTGAAACTGAAGCCCGTAGGACCTTGAAACTGTAGAGGATTTACAAAAACAACTTTCTTTTTAATACTATCATAAAACATCAGCTTAATTATTGAAACTAACTAAAACTTCATAAAATTTCTAACCCAGATAATACGTGAATCAACGATGATTGCTAGAAGAGGTGCAAAAGGCCGTGGCCGAGGCTGTAGAAGTGTTAGGGCTGGATCGTCGACATCAGGCCATATGCCTAATGTTGGAGTAGGAGAGGCTTCAGCCTCACCTGTGGCTGAGACTGGACCATACGATCGGGCCGCAGGGAATGATGCATTGTCCCAGGCAATACTGAGGATTTTGGAAAGAGTCGCAGGGTCCAATAATGGCAAGGGAAATCGGGGGTCAATTTCGGAGCAACTTCAATCAAATGGGGCTGAGATCTTTAAGGGCGTGGCTGGTGTGGCTCCTAACGTGGTTGAATACTGGTTGGAGGCCACTGAAAGGATAATGGAGAACTTGGACTGTTCACCTGAATAAAAGTTGAAAGGGGCAGTGTCACTGTTTAGGGAAGAAGCTTACTAGTGGTGGCTGACAATGAAAGTGGGCACCCAACCTAAGGAGGTCACTTAGGAGTTCTTCAAAACTGTGTTTCAAGGGAAGTATGTGGGTGTGAGTTTTTTGGATGCTAGAAGGAAGGAGTTCCTGAACTTAACTCAGGGGAACAAATTTGTGGCGGAGTATGAGACAGAATTTCTACGCCTTAGTAGGTATGTAAGAGTTATGGTGGCAACGAGCTATGAGCATTGTCTTAGGTTTGAGAATGGTCTTAGGGATAGCCTCAGAGTATGGATAGCTCCACAAAGGGAGTGAGTTTTCTCGGAGTTGGTAGAGAAAGCAAATATAGCAGAGGAGGTGAAGCGCACTGAGCGCCTACATCGGGAAAAAGTAAGGGGTAAGAATAAAATGGAGGTTGAGACTTCTGGTGTTGGACAGAGGCCTAGGGCTAGGGCCAGAGTTAACGGGTCAGGTAGAGCAAAGCCCCCTACTGTTAATCCAGGGGTGCCACCTTGTGCTGATTGTGGGAAAGGTCATGTAGGCGAGTGTTGGAAGAGGACAGGAACTTGTCTAGCTTGTGGATCTATGAAGCATAGGATTAAGAGTTGCCCTAGAATGCTAGGTCAAGTGCCAGTCATGGGCCGAGGTAGTGTTCAGCCACCATGAGGTGGTAAGCTACCGCCATGGGGCCGTGGGCAGGCCAGGGGCGGTAATGGGAATGGACGTGGAGCTGTAATACCCCGAAAATGTTTACAGTAATATATTATCCTTGATATAATAAAATAAGGAAATAAAGTGATAAAAAGGGAAGTTTTGAGTTATGGCAACATTGGGGAGTAAATTATGATATCTTGATTGAGGAAAGGACTAAATTGTAAAAGTCAGAAAAGTTTTGTTGCCTAAGAGTAAATACTCAAGACTTAAGGGGTTAAACTGTAAATATGAAAAGTTGAAGGACCAATAGTGTAAATATTTTAAGGGTAGAATGATCTAGAAACTAAGGAAAATGGATAAATTAGGACCAAATTGAATAAGTGAAGAACTATGAGGGACTAAATTGCAATTTTACCAAATTAAATGATGACTCAAGGATGGAATTCTAAAAGATCATGAAGGGCAAAATGGTCAATTAGTAAGAGAGAGAATTCTAGAATGTAATGATTATGTTGATGATATTTTAAATTAATTAATTAGATAAATATTATTTTATTAATATTTTATGAAATATTTAATATTATTTTTTATTTAGTTTATAAGGAAAGAAAGATGAAGAATTTTCATCATCTTTCCTTTCCATGCAAACCAACGTGAGAAAGAGTAAGAAGAAAAGAAGTTTTCTTTCTTTACAATTTTGTCCTTTCACCAAAAATTCATTATTCTCACCTAAAAATTGAAAAAATTTCCATAGCCATCAAGAGAGAAAGATAGCAAGGAGATGATGGGGAGAAAGAATATCAAGTTGGATTCAAGAAATAGAAGCTGGAGGAGAGAGAAAAATCAAGTTAAAGATTGAAGTTAATAAGAAAAGGTAAGAACATTAAGATTTCAATATATTTTTAAGTCTAATATTGTTGAAAAAGCATGGAATTGATGTTAATGTAGAGTTTTCTTTTATATGGTTCCATGTTTTTGATATATTAGTAAAGGGAAATGAAAGAAAATAATGGGAAACATGGTAGAAAATGGAAATAGGAGTGTTATAAACTTGGTAATCAATATGTTGCACTAAAGTAGTTTTAGATAGTAGTAATAGGCTAACTTTGAAAAATCACCAAAAATGATAGAAATTGAATTAGAAGTAAGGGTGATATGGAATTAAATCTTATTGAGTCTATTTTTATATAAAATAAATAGAGAAAGTAAATTAATTCTGTATTCTGAGATATTTATATTTTTGTGAGACTGGTTCAGAATGATTTCAAGATCCCTTGTTTTGACTTGGAAAAATCACTAAAAATTATACAAAAATAATTTTGTTACATACTTTATATGGTTAAATTCATTAATGAGTCTATTTTTATAACAAACAAATTATAACATCATTTGAATTCTGTTTAAAGAGATAATTAAACTTTAGTGAAGAGTGGTCAGAACTATCAAATAGCAAAACAGGGGAGATTTTAATGAATAAACTGTACTAATTGGCTAAACCAAAAATTCTGAAAATTTTATGGTAAGAAGACATGTGAGTCTAGTTTCAGGAAAAATTAACGAATCTTAATTTCGAGTTCTGTAGCTTAATATATAAATAATTTAGTGACTATGATGCAAATGGAAAGTTTTGAATGTACATATAAGTAAATAGTGAAATTATTGATAATGTTACTTGTTGCATGTTATATAAATTAAGGATGTGGAATGGAGAGGAGGAGGAGGAAAATATGTATGAATATTCATCTAGCATGGCTAATTTGCATGTTTTAGGCTTAGGGACTAAATTGAATAAAAGTAAAACTTTATGGGCAATTTTGTAAAAATGTCAGAAATGACTAAATTGCATGAAATAGATTATTTTATTATTTAAATTACAAAATTTAACGAAATTATCAATTCAGTTCAAGATCGAGGGAAAACATGTTTCAGGGATTAATTGAAAAGTGTTGAAATTGTGAAAAATTTTGATATTTTATAGAATTCATGGACTGTTATCGATATGTATGATAATAATAGCTGGAAATAAGGATTAAATTGCAAGAATTTTATTTTCTCGACCCTAAGGATGAAATCATCATTAATTAAAAGTTTAGGGGCAAAATGGTAATTTTTGCCTGGAGCATTAATTAAATGCATTAGAATATGAAATGAATGAAAATGATGATCAAATTTATTTATAAAGATCCGGACGACACAAATACAAGACTTGATCATGGAAAAGAAAATATATCAGAATAATGAAATCATAAACACGAACAATCAATGAGGTAAGTTTGTGTAACTTGAATTGTATTTTTAAACACTTGAAAAATGTGGTTATGTAATGAAAATATGATTTGAATATTCAATTTATGATAATTGATGAAATATTGGTAAATACTTGATATAACTTGAAAATAAATCCCTGTTGAATGGAAGGAAAATTCGATGGATCTCTGAAAAGGAATTGACGGTAAAAAGGATCTAGCCCGGACGGGTGATCCTATCTTGATATAGCCCTCTCGAAGAATATGTGTAAAATAGATTTAGCCCGGACAGGTAATCTGAATTAGGATCTGAATTTAGCCTGGACTGGTAATTCAGATCCAAGCTCATTAGAGTAATTGTCGTTGCAGGGGATTTAGCCTGGACTGGTAATCCCACTGTAAGAATGAGGTTCGCGGGAGTTTGCTCTCTGATAGAAAATGTGTAAGACCATGGTTGAAAGATACCATGGCAACCTGATATGAAACATGTAAGACCATGGTTGAAAGATACCATGGCAACCTGATATGAAATGTGTAAGACCATGGTTGAAAGATACCATGGCAACGTGACATGAAATGTGTAAGACCATGGTTGAAAGATACCATGGCAACGTGATGGGGAAATGAATAAGACCATGGTTGAATGATACCATGGCAACATGACAGAAAATGAGTAAGACCATAGTTGAAAGACACTATGGCATCATGTCGAAGATAAATAAGATCGTGGAAGAGAAACGCCAAGATATCTGTTGAACAACTATTATTCAGGTAATATAACAAATGGTTAAATGAATTGGTTATACAAAATGGTAATGTGAAATGTTTACAGGAATTGGTCATATGGAAATAAATGTACAAAATAGTTGTATGAAATAATTTATAAGATAGATAAATGAAATAACTATAGGTACATGGAATTTAAATTATGTTAAGTTTAATACGAACCATTACCGAAATAAATATACCTAAGATATAAGGATATGATGGTGCATGAAATGTTGATATAATGAAATGAATGATATATGTTATTAAAGAAACAGTAAGAGAATGATATGTATCATGACATGTACATATGAGATTATCTTTTATATGTTAACATAAGGAAAATATGTAAGTTAAGACAAGTATTAAATTCAAATATGACATATTGAGGAAATAAGAATTTATATGAAATATGTGTAAGTACACTAACAAGTGTTGTTGTTGATGCTTAGGCAAGTGCCAAGCCATTGATTGAATGGTAATATATTTATTGATGCATTTAATTAATAAGTATTTAAGTGAATTTTTTTAGTGATTTGCAAGTGATAGTAATGCTCCGAAACCCTATTCTGGCAGCGGATACGGGTTAGGGGCATTACAGGAGCTCCAGGTGAAAATGCAGGCCATGCTGAGGTGAGGCAGCCAGCTTTGGTTTATGCTGCTCATCACCGATAAGACGGGGATGCCTTAGATGTGATAACATGTATGTTCTTTATACATGAGTTACCTTACACTGCATTGATTGATATTGGACCAACACATTCATATGTTGCATGCAATATGACTAAACCTTTGGGTGATATGTTTGAAATTACTACGAATGAGATTACTGTGATAAGTCCGTTAGGCCAGTCAGTGGGAGTGAATAAGTTGTTTAGGGAGGTACCTTTAGTGGTTCAAGGGGTTACCTTTTTAGCGGATTTGATGGAACTATCGTTTAGCGAGTTTGATTTAATCTTGGGTATGGATTAGCTGGTGAAGCACCGTGCAATCTTGGATTGCATTGCAAAGTGAATGGTGTTAAGAACGGCGGAGGATAAGAAGGTGGTGGTGATTGGTGAATGCCAAAATTATCTGTCGAATGTGATTTCGGCATTAAGGGCTGAGAAGTTGGTATGAAAGGGATACAAAGCCCATTTAGCTTATACTAGCGATACGGAGGCTAAGAGCCCTACTGTTAAGGAGTTGAGAATAGTTAGGGAATTTCCTGATACTTTTCCTAAGGAGCTGCTAGGGTTGCCGTCAAACAGAGAAGTGGAATTTAGAATTGAAGTTGTTACCTGGTACAGCTCCGGTGTCCATCACCCTTTATCAGATGGCACAGAAGGAGTCAGTAGAACTTAAGGCACAGATTTAGGAATTATTGGATCGAGGATTCATTCGACCAAGTGTGTCTCCGTGGGGAGCACCGGTGTTATTCGTAAAGAAGAAAGATGGGACGTTGCGAATGTGCATCGACTACCGCCAGTTAAATTAATTAACTATTAAAAACAAGTACCCTCTACCGAGAATCGATGATCTTTTTGATCAGTTTAGAGAAGCTTCCGTTTTCTCGAAGATTGATCTACATTTGGGGTATCACCAATTGAGGGTTAAAGAGGCGGATGTTTATAAGACAGCTTTCAGAACTCGTTATGGGCACTACGAGTTCTTGGTGATGCCATTCGGGCTGACGAACGCACCTGTTGCTTTCATGAATCTCATGAATTGGGTCTTCCAACCCTACTTGGATCTGTTCGCGGTGGTTTTTATAGATGACATCTTAGTGTACTCAGGAAATGAGGATGAGCATGATGCACACATAAGGATTGTGTTGCAGATTTTGAGGAAGAAGCAACTGTATGCCAAATTCAGTAAGTGCGAATTTTGGCTAAGGGAGGTTACTTTTCTAGGACATGTGGCGTCAGCTGAGGGGATTACGGTGGATCCTCGGGAAATTTAAGCAGTGTTAGACTGGAAAATACCTAATTGAACGTCAAAAATCTGAAGTTTTCTGGGCTTGGCAGGGTACTATAGGCGGTTTCTTGAGGGCTTTTCATTAATTGCTGCACCTTTAACTAAGTTGTTGAGGAAGGGGGTACTGTTTGATTGGACGGAAAAATAGTAAGAGAGTTTTGGAAAGCTTAAAAAGGTTTTAACTGAGGTCCCTAGGTTGATTCAGCCAGAGCCTGGGAAGGAGTTTACATTTTATAGTGACGCGTCGCATGTGGGCTTGGGCTGTGTATTGATGTAGAAAGGAAAGGTGGTTGCGTATGCGTCACATCAACTTAAGACTCACGAGGTGAATTACCCAACCCATGACTTGGAACTAGCTGCGGTGTTTTTCGCGCTAAAAATATAGAGGCATTATTTATACGGGGAGAAGTGCATAATTTATTCGAGACCATAAGAGTTTGATGTACCACCTTATCCAAAAGGAGTTAAACCTTAGGCAGCGTAGGTGGGTGGAATTATTGAAGGATTATGATTGTACAATTAAATACCACCCTGGCAAAGCAAATGTGTAGCCGACGCGTTAACTCATAGGATTAAGTCAGATTTGAGGGCTATGCTCGCCCGTTTAAGCTTGTTGGATGATGGTAGCTTGTTAGCTGAGCTTCAAGTAAAACTGGTGTGGGTCGAGCAGATAAAGAGTAAGCAGTTAGTGGATGATACTTTGGGTGCTCATTTTAGATAAGTAGAAAATAGAGAGACGTTAGACTTTGGGATAAATAGTGAAGGAGTGTTGTGTTTATGTGGGAGAGTGTGTATTCCAAAAGACGATGATATAAGGTAGTCTATTCTGCGGGAAGCGCATAACAGTCTCTATGATATGCATCCTGGTAGAAATAAGATGTATCAGAATGTGCGTGAGCTTTATTGGTGGCCTGGACTTAAGCGTGAGGTTATGGAGTGCTTAAGTAGATGCTTGATTTGTCAAAAGGTGAAGGCGGAACATCAGTTGCCTTTAGGATTGCTTCAGCCAGTAAAGATTCCACTTTGGAAGTGGGAAAGTGTTACTATGGACTTTGTTAGTGGGCTACCCTTGACGCCTACTAAGAAAGACTCGATATGGATTATAGTGGATCAGTTAACCAAGTCTGCCCATTTTGTACCAGTCCGTACCAATTACTCGTTACAGAAGCCGGCTAGGTTGTATGTCGCAGAGATTGTGAGATTGCATAGAGTGCCAGTTTCCATAATATCTGATAGGGACCAACGTTTCACTTGCGATTTTGGAAGAAGCTGCACGAGGCGTTAGCTACTAGGTTAAACTTCAGTACGGTGTTCCACCCTCAAACTGATGGACAGTCGGAAAGGGTGATCAAAGTTTTGGTAGATATGATGAGGTGATGTGTAATTGAGTTCTAGGTAGCTGGGAAGACTATTTGCTGTTAGCCGAATTTGCATACAATAATAGTTATCAATCAAGTATTGGGATGGCTCCGTATGAAGCACTGTATGGGCGAAGGTGTCGAACTCCAACATGTTGGACGAAATTGGGCGAATGAAGAGTTTTGGATCCTGAGTTAGTAGTAGATACTGAGGGTAAGGTAAAATTGATTCCCGATCGGTTGAAGGAGGCCTCAGATAGGCAGTAGTCGTATGCTGACCTTAAGCGTCGAGAGATTGAGTATGTAGTGGGGGACTTAGTTTTTCTTAAGGTCTCTCTGTGGAAGAAGGTATTAAGGTTTGGACGGAAGGGGAAAAGGTCTCTCTGTGGAAGAAGGTATTAAGGTTTGGACGGAAGGGGAAGCTAAGCCCAAGGTTCATTGGGCCATATCGAGTTGTGAGGTGGATTGGGCTAGTCGCATATCAGCTGGAATTACCTTTTAAACTAAGCTAAATCCACGATGTGTTTCATTTTTCCATGCTAAGACGGTATCGCTCGGACCCTTCACATTTCGTATCGGTTGAGGAGATTGAGGTTAGGCCAGACTTAACTTTCAAGGAAGAGCCCATACAAATAACTGGTTGTGATGTTAAGGTACTGAGAAGGAAGTCCATCCCATTAGTCAAAGTGCTTTGGCGTATTCACAAGGCTGAGGAGGCTACTTGGGAACCTGAGGAAGCAATGCGACATCAATATCCTCAACTGTTTGGATCAGGTAAAATTTTGAGGACGAAATTTCTTTTAGGGGGTAGAGTTGTAACGCCCCAAAAATCCCGAACTTTTTTTTCGGTTTTGATAAAATGTGTGCTTAATATTCTTAGTCAATTTTATTTATGTGATAATAGGCCGTGGTTAAGTTTTGAGTTTGAACTTTGGGGTGAAGGAAATTATAGTTTAATAATTAAAAGAACCTTGATGGCAAGTAGTTTGGTTTTTAAATAAATGAAGGAGGAATTGGACACAAGGAGCCTTGTGTTGGAGTGGCAAGTAGCGTCACATGTGGGGCTTAAAGGTGGCGTCACATTCATGGAAAGGAGGTTTGGGGTTCGAATCCTTCATTGCTCAAAATAAGGATTCATTTTTCCTATATAAATGGCCAGTAGGCGTTGGATGTGAACTCTGAAGGGAGTGATCAGATGAGAAATTTAAGGAAAGGATTAAGGAGTTATCAGGGAGAAAATTTAGGAGATGAGGGGTGTAGAGAAGTGGAGCTGAATTGGGAATTTAGGGATAGGTAAACTTGGTTATAGTATATATAGGTGTCGATTTTGGGGATTCTAGGCTAATGCCAAATTCTCCCTTTCTATTTTACCGGAAACACTTTTCTCTCCAAATATCGAAAAGGTGAAATCCCTTATTCTTTCTCTTTTATTTTATGCCGATTTCTTCCCTTCCTTTCTCATCAAACTCTTTTCTTTCTTGCTCCTAGTTACTTTCTCTAAAGTCGAATATCTTTTGGCCAAAATCCTGTTGTGCCGTCACTTTTTCTTCAACGTTGGCCGATCGATTCTTGTGTAAGTGCTTTACTTTCTTTTAGTTGGTATTCCTAGTAAAGATTTCTTCTCTCCCTCACTCTTTCTAAATCGATTTTGGTAGGGGATTAGTATCGAATCTCGGATTTCAGATCTCTGCCGAATTGCTCTTTAGGCGTTTTGGGTAAGTTTTCCTCTTTCATTGGTTAGTGTTGGCCGAATGGTCATGGATGATTTAAGAGTGACTTAAGATGATTGCGAGTCACTTGTTGTTTTGTTCTTAATGATTAAGATTGATGCAGATTTAAGAAATACTCGTGATTAGTGATCAAGGAAGGGTTGTTAAGGCTTGTCGTTCAAGGTAAGGAAAAGGTGAGATTTTTGGTTTTTGGTGATCGTATTTGATAAGTGTCTGATTAATTGTTAAGTGACATCATTTGTAAGTTCGTTCCTAAGTAGATCGTGGCACATCTTAGTACTAGGTGTGTACATACACTGCACAAACACAGTAGACCGGCAAATCCTGAAATGCCAAAAAAGCCAGAAGTTTGGCTACAGTAGTCTTGCAAGTGCGCGAACACTCGTAAGGAGGGGAAACTGATAGGTTATCAGAGGCCTCATGAGCGATTCCATGGAATTGGGCTGTGTATTGGCCAACCGGGCCAGAATGGGTTAAATGGGCCGATGGGCTGTAGGGCCCATAATAGGCAAAATTGGCAATTTGATACTATGTGATGAAAAATCATATGATTGTAGGACTATGAATGCGATTGGGCCTGATAGGCCATATGAATGTGATTGGGGCCGATGGGCCATATGAATGAGATTGGGCCTAAAGGGGCCAAATGAATAAGTGTGGATCTGTTAGTGTTTAGTAAGGGGTTGTAAACCTAGTTTTTGGTAACTACTCAATCAGACATAAAACTTAAGTAATTAATTAATTGCGACCGTGGACAAGTCATAAGGTTAAGGTGTGGCAATGGGTATATGCATGTCTAGGATTGGATCTAGGGATAACTTGGTACTTAAGCGGTCTTAATGACTCACCTCCTCTTCTCTGAAATCCTAGCTGGTGCATAGTATCTATTCACTTTAGCCAACGAGGACTTGTTAACGGGCCAAGGTAGGTAATAAACCTATAATAAAGAGAAATTACTAAAATGCCCCTAATGGTGAAAATGACTAAAATACCCCTACGTCTGGAATGTAAGATTTATGGATGTTACATGTATTCCTGCTGCATTCATAAGACAGTCTAATTAGGTTGCATATGGGTTGGGATTTATGGAACGAAGGAAGAATATGAGGATCGCATGGTTGTTTGATGATCGTGGATCCACCGGTGGCTTTTTAAGCCCAATATATGAGCAGCAGCTTCCTGCAACGTTTGGTAGTACCGCAACCGGGCTACTATTGGAGTGTATCGGATGGGTAGGTTGATATTTATATTCCCACATGGCGTGTATCAGGGGATGGAGATGGTGTGTAGCGGTTGGATGGGCAGGATTCGTGCATATTAGATTACTTTACATTTGTATAGATACTGAATTGGGCTCGGCCCAAAAAGAGTTGCTATTGCATGCTTTACTATTTGTCGAGGGTTGTACACACTAAGTTTTCAAAAACTCACCCCCTGTTTTATTTTTCTCAGATGATTCTCAGTAGGTGGTTTGATGGTTGGAGGGACTCCGAGGTGGTAAGCTAGCAAGACGACTTGGATTATTTTCTTAAGCATATAATTTCTAGTATTTTAAGTTATTTCAATCCGAATTGTAATAAGACCTATTTGCTAGATATTATTTCATTGTCATTACTACACTTTGAAACTAAATACAAACTGAATGTTACTTAAATTTTCTCTTTTGAAGGGTTTTCAATGAAAACAAGGTTTTTGATAAAACACTTCAATGTGACACGCTGGATCTAGCCATAACGTCTGGGCCGGGTTTAGGGGTGTTACACATCGCCTAGAAGTGTCGCTGCCATTTCTCTCGACAAGCTTGTGTAAAGCCTCTTCTCTCTTCAATTTCTTAATTAATCCTGTCCATTGAAAACCTAAATTTCCAAATCTGGAATTTAGGGGGATTTTAAATGGTTTGAAATGTAAATTTACAGATTTTAAAGAGGTTTGAAATCATTTTAAAATTCAGCCCCAATTTCGGCCACCATGGGCGGTGGTGCATGTGCATATGTGTAGAATAGGGGGCTGTTTTGTTTCCTGAATCTTGCCCAATTAATTCCAGCCTTAATTTGATAGTTCTTGAACCCTCCTAATCATCTATTAAACCAATATAAATTAGGGAAAAAACATTCTTGATCGTTTGGGCATTCGAATCTCACAATTTGGGAAGCGTAAGTGTTGTTAAGTGTAAAATTAATTGTTTCTTCGACATAGTTGTAGGGTAAATGTTATGGATTGATTAAATGAAAGAATCACCTAATTATTAGCTACTTATTTTCCAGGAATTAGGTGCTGATCCAAATGCCTCGAATCAACCGTAAAGCCGAAGAACGATCGTACGTACGATTTGCATTGATACAAGGTAAGGAATGGAATTAGTTGAATTCGTAAAATAGTTATTAATTCAAAAATTGGTTTGAACCCATAAGTAGGTAATTGGGAGTTGGTTAAGTGGTAAATTGATTTAATCTATAGTGAATTTTGGTTTAGGATTGTATAAAGGTTTATTAAGAAAAATTGGAAGATTCACTAGGGACCTGCGAGAAAACGAAAAATAAGGTATGGGACCTAAACTTGTAAAATTTGTTTGATAGTGATAAATCTTAGGTTATATTTGATAATGAGCTAGCTGATTTGTTTGGCATAGTTTCCAAAATATTAGTTTTGCAAGTGGTCGAACCATGTATATTTCGAGCCTTAAAAGATTAATGTGTTGGCAAAATTGCTAGTTTGACTGTATGAATATGTAATTGAGATTGTTATGCATAGTTATATTATGTGGTATAAGAATGTTTGATGGAATGGTATGAAATGTTGAGATTTTAGTTTTATGCATGATTTAAATGCATGAAATATTTACTATGATATATATACGTGAGGTTGCTATTGGTGCATAATGAAATTCGTAAAGTATGTGATTGAACGATATTGATGGATACCATCATAATGGTAATTTGATAATTGGAACATTGTTTCCTTTCTCCGAAAGTATGTGATTATTGATGTTGAGGATGTCAAATGAAAGTTAAATATATTGAAATGTGATTGTGTATGAATTTGTATGACATATTGCATGTGCATTGGGATTGGATTTCGTGGTTGACGGAGGAGTTCCGTGGAGTACCGGCGGCATTTTAAGTCCGTATATATTTTTAGTCAGTGCACTGCATTTGGAGTACCAAGGGGATTGGCAATTATATCGCATTATATATTTGGTAGTTTCACTGTATTATTGATTATTGTTGGTTTTACCACATCAAGCACTGCTCACATACGTTGGAGTCTGGCAGATAGGTTCTGGGGAACTTGTGGTGTGTAGCGGATGGTATGCGTAGGATCTCATATGTGAATTTTTCACGATCATATGCATTTGAAAATTATTATTTTTAATGTTTGATTTTTCTATTGGTACCTTTATGAAATTGCTTGTATGAATGCTTAATACTCGTTTAGTCTCACATAAAGCTTGTTAAGCTCATCCAATTATCTCAACCTCTCACTTAATGATTGAACTTAGGATTGGAATTGGCATCGGACATATGGCGGACTTCAGAATTTACTTCTTCATATTGTTTTAACTTAATTATATTTTTAGGTTATTTTATTATTATTTTGTTTTGGATTGTAAAGTTTCTTTAAACTGTGGTTTGGGACTGTTAGAGATTTTGGGGCTTTTCATGCAAGCATTACACGCATATTTGGTATAGATACACAGTTTTTATAATATGTTGAAATGGACTATGCATGATATATGACTAAATTAACAATTTGACTAGTAATGGTACATTTATACTACTAAGAAGATAACAAAATCGTTTTTCAAAGGCAACGCCGTCAGTAAGGCTTTACTAAAACTCACCTAATTCGTTAATTTGATCTAAGCATGGTTGGAATAAGTAAATGGATGTTTTCCAAAGCTAACAATAGAAACCGCGATTTTATAAAAAGAAGTACCTAAGGGTTTTTAACTATCATTAGGGTAAGTTTGACACTAAGGTGTCCAGTGTGGCCTTCCCGATTTGACCATAATGTTTAGGCCGGGTTTGGGAGGTTACATATAAAGCTTACATTGTTTAGTTTTCCATTTTTTATAGTTATTTCTATGCTAGCTCGGATTTGGGGATCATCAGAGACTACATCACACTATCAAGCTATCAATTTGGTACTTTTAAGCTTATGTTTTGAGGATATTGTAACAACCTAATTTAGACCTTAGTTGGAATAGTGGTTTTGTGACCACAAATCTGAGTTAGAAAAATATTTTAATATTATTTTCTGTGTTTACAACATGATATGTGATATGTACGAAAATTTCATGTGAAAATTTTATCGTTTGTGTGCTCGATTTTATAAAAAGGACTTAATCGCGTAAAATGCAAAAGTGACATTCAACTGTTTAAAGTGTTTAATTGCTATGGTTTATTAAATAGGAGGTCCTTATGTTGTAAATGGACCAGTAAAAGGATATGTGGACAAAGATAGCCATTTATCATGTATTTATTACTATTTATAACCAAGGGTATTTTAGTAATCTAGTAATTAAGTTATAATTTAGTAAACCAAACCAAATTTATTTACATTCATCTTTGTTAACAACTAAATATTGAAAAGAAAAAAAGATCTAAGCTAGGATTTTCATTCGGCTAGACAAATTCAAGCATTAAGGTGCGGTTTTAGCTCGGGTTTTGATGATTTCTACGTTTTTCTGATTGTTGCTTTGAGTTCTAGCTAGCCCATGCCTCAATTTTTGAAAGTGTTGATGATTTTTAAAGTTTCCATTGATGAATTCATGGGTTTTTTGATGTTTGATGATGAATTTTGAAGGCTTGGTGTTTGATATACATGTTTAATTAAGTGATTTTTGACAAAAATGTCAAATAGGGATTAAATTGAAAAAAGTATAAATTCAGGGGTTAAAATGTGAAATAAATGAAAAATATGGGTTGCTAGGGGCACTATGGTAATTCTAACAAGCGTGGGTTAAATTGAATTTTTGCGAATTTATTGTATTTTTGAAATAGGGACTAAATTGAATAGATGTGAAAGTTTAGGGTCTAAAGTGTAAAAATACCTGAATGTATATTTTTGGATGAAATTGAATGAATAAGTGATGAAATGTGTTAATTTTGAATACATATAGATCAAGAAAAGAAGAACTTGGACTTAGATTGAGGCAAGAACAAAGTACTCGATTAATTGGCTAGTTTCATTGTTTCTACGATCGAGGTAAGTTCCTAGGTGTTCATTTCATTATAAATGAATGTTATATGCTTTGATATTGCATAAAATGTGTTTATGAGATTGCGGATAATGTTTGAATTGTGAATAAGACTATACAAAAGTGTTCAATGATGAAATCGACAAGTGAAACTTCTCGGTTAAACTTTAAGTACAGTGATGATGATAACGTAATGTCATTAAGTTAATGCATTGGTTTCGGGCCATGATATTGGTACTTCGGGTGCAGATAATACCTTAATTTGGCTAGGGGCCATGATATAGGTATTTTGAGAGGAGTTACCTTGATTTGGCTATAGGCCATGGTATAGGTAATCCGGGATAAGTTACCTTGATTTGGCTATGGGCCATGGTATAGGTACTTATCAATTGTGATTCGTGAGTGACCAATTTCTATACCTAATGGTATAATAGATAAAGGAATGACTTGTTTAAGGAAGAGATTAGTACGGGGTGGTACAGGATGTATGAAACTTATTTGAGCATTGCGTTGAGAAAGATCAATGAGATGTTAATGAATCATGTTTTGAGACATGATAAGAAGGTTTGTGTTCATGAGATATTATTTTAGTAATGTGTATAAGATTGAATTATATATTTATTTGATGAACTGAATTGCTCAATTACGAACTGACTAAGCTATGGAGCTTACTGTGTGTTATTTTTCTATGTTGTATAGATAATCAAAGCTAGGTTCAACCGGGGATCGTCAAGAGCATCGGCACACTATCGATTATTTGTTGGTACTTTTGAAGCTTGTATATATGGTATATGGCATGTATAGGCTAGTGTCATTTTGTTATGTTTTGAACTATGATGTTAGCCATGTGATTTAACTTGTTTTGGTATGTTTGCCATAGTGGTAGATATGGTTAAATGGATTTTGTTTTAGTTAGTTATCAATGTTTGAGTAATGGTAAATTGTGATGATTTTGGCATAATGATTTGGTATAATTTGAATATGGAAAATGATGAGTTGAAATGATTGATCATATATGGTATGTTATGTATATGTTTTAGTGGGTTTTGGTTGCTTATAAATGACTTGAAATGGTACCAAAGAGGTTTATTTATATGCATAATTGTAGGGTGGCAAATTGGTTTTTTAAATGGCCTATTTTTGTCTACACGGCAGAGACACGGGTGTGTGTATTGGTCGTGTGTGACACATGGCTATGTTGTACGACCGTGTGTCCCTTGGGGTAGTCCTACAATTTTAAGTCAGTCTTCAGCACGACTTAGACACACGGGTATGCCTGATGGCTGTGTGAGGCACACAGTCTTGGTACATGGGCATTTGTGGCCATCTCGAAGGGTACACGAGCTAGACATACAGACGTGTGGTTAGCAGTGTGACCCAAGTCAATTTCTACCACAACCAAGGCACACGGGCATGTCTCCGGCAGTGTCGTACAAGTCAGTTTGTATGCCCTATTTTCACACAGTCTATGACACGAACGTACCTGGTGGCCGTGTGAGGCACGCGGCCTGTTCACACAAGTGTGTGACCCTGTAATTAAAGAAATTTTTTTAAGTTTCCTAAAGTTTGTAAATGTTATCGATTTAGTCCCGGACCACTTCTAAGCATGTTTTAAGGTCTCATAGACCTATGTAAGGGACATTGTGAATGATTTGAATGAATTTTGATTATGATTGCTTAAATGTATGAGAATGAAGTGTATTGATTGGTAATGCCTCGTAACCTTATTCTGGCTACGGATACGAGTTATGGGTGTTACATATATGGCATGTATAAGGTTTTGGTCATTTTGATTATGAGTTAATAAAGATTTTGGCCATTAGAATTGGCTTGTAAATGTTTATTTTTTGACTTGTAAATATAGCCATGAGAGTTGGCTTAATTTGGTTTTTTGGTTATGTATAAATATGTGCATATATGTTTTGAGTTGTGAGTTTATGGATGAATATATAATGCTTGGGAATTATAAAGATTAGGATGTTAAGTGGTTGATTTTAGAGTAGTTACGTGCTTGTGGTTTTGATGCAAAAATGATGCAAGTTTAGAAATGTATAATTAGTTGATTTATAAGTGTGAATTGGTATAAATGGTATAGCATGTACTTATTTTGTCATAGCCCATTTTTAGTCAGATCAGAATAGTGGTTTCGGGACTACAAATCTAAGGTCGTAAAATTATTTTCATATTATTTTAAGTGTTTACAGTATGATAGTATGTTTGTGTGAAAGTTTCGTGAAGAAATTTTATCGTTTGAATAGTTAATTTGATAAAAAGGGCTAAATCGCGTAAATTGCAAAAGTGTTGTTCTATTAGCTAAAGGTGTCTAATAACTGTAGAACCTTATATTTAAGGCCCTTAAGTGGTAATTAGACCATTAATATGATAGTGGATGATCATGGCATGGCATAATTGAAAATTTGAATTACTAATAAGGTTAAATAGGTAATTAAGCAATTAAAGGTTCATTAAAGAAAACAAAAGCCTTTAATTTCATTCATCTTCTTCCTTAGTTGTTTGTAACAGGATGGATAGCCAGTTTTAGGGCTCGATATTTGGCCAAGCTTTGTATGCTCAATTAGGTACGATTTTTGTCCTGTTTTTAATGTTTTTTTATGTTTTTGAGATCGTTGCTTCGTATTCTAGCTAGCCCGTACCTTAAATTTCAAAATTGTTAAAGATTTATCATGTTGTAATTGTTGAATACTTGTGTAATTTGATGATTTATGATAGATTTGGAAGGTTTAATGTTAGATTAATAGCTTTTGAAAAGTGATTTTTGACAAAAATGTCAAAAAGGGATTAAATTGAGAAAATGTGAAATGTGGTGGTTAAAAGTGTGAATAAATTAAAAATATGGGCTGCTAGTAATATGTATTAAATTCGACTAAGCATGGGTTTGTACTAAATTACATGAAATTTGCAACTTTATGAAATAAGGACCAAATTTTGAAAAATGAGAAAGTTTAGGGGCAAATGTGTAAAATAGCCCTAGTGTATATTTTGGATTGAATTGAATAAATAATTGATTAAATGAGTTACTTTTTAATATAATTAGATCAAGAAAAATGAATTTCAGATCAGAATCAGGGAAAAACGAAAGTTATCGACTAATCGACTCGATTCGCCATTTTTGTAACAACCCATTTTTGGGCTTAGTTGGAACAGTGGTTTCAGGACTGCTAATCCGAGGTTGGAGAAATTATTTTTTTTAATTTTTTTGTTGGGGCATGATTATATAAGAGTATGAAAATTTTGGTGAACTAATTTTAGCGATTTCATGCTTAATTGTGAAAAATGACTAAATTGCTTAAAGTGAAAAAGTCCTAATTTGATAGCTAAGAGTGTTAAATTTTTATGTATCATAAATTGGGGGTCTTTAAAGTGAAAACAGACCTTTAAAATGCTGCAAGGCCGGCCATGGGGACAAAGAATTAGGCTTGTTAATGTTAGGTAAAAATTTGGTGACTTGTTTGACTGAAAAGAAATAAAATAAACAAAAGATGATATCACCCATTTCACCTCTTTTTATTCACTGAAATTCTCAGCAAAAATAAGGGTTTTGAAGCCTTGAAATTTCAGCCAAGCTAGCCTCTTGCAAGTAAATCAATTTGAGTGTTATTCTTGATAATTTTTGTACTTTTAGAACCCTTGTAGCATGAGCTTTCAAATGAGGAGACTATTTTGCAAAATGGTTGAAAGTCTAGGGTTTTACCATGAGTGTGTTCGTGTTGTTTTCTAAAATCTTATGGAAGAAAATGTATCATGGTTGTGAAATAAGCAATTTTTGTGAAGTAGTTTTCATGGAAACCTTAACTAAGGACCATTTTGCATAAATTGTAAGATAGGTGATAAATGTGTGAAATTATGAGAATTGTGGGCTGCTTCTAGAATAAAAATTAATCAGCTATGCTTGGTTACTGAGAAAATGTGATAAAAATCGATTTTCAGACCTAGGGGTAAAATGGTCATTTTGTGAAAGTCTAGGGGCAAAACGTTCATTTTTCCCAATTATGAATTTTTAAGTGTCTAGAGTAATATGCTATTGAGATGAATGAATTTCTATCATTCTAGATCAAGAATTACAAAATCCAGGCCTAGACAAGGGAAAAGCAAAACAAGTGGACTAAGCCGAACTAGCCATCTACCTTTTGTATACCGAGGTAAGTTGTATGTAAATAATAGAATGACATTGTTATTATAAGTGTTTGAATTGATTAGCATAAATTGCTTGGATGTGGAAATGATTATGTATGATGAATATTGAGATAGTAGAACTCCCGTTTGACCTTAGGAAATAAATCGGATACTCATGCCATGACATTCGGCTTATTTGTGTGCTAGTGTAAGACATGTCTGGGACATCGCATCGATATTGAGACGAGAGCTAGTTAAGACATGTTTGGGACCTGCATCGGCCTCGAGAGGTGTCAGTGTAAGACCATGTCTGGGACATGGCATCACGTATAGAGGTGTCAATGTAAGACCATGTCTAGGACATGGCATCGGCATGTATAGTGGTGTCAGTGTAAGACCATGTCTGGGACATGGCATCGGCACGGATATGTGAGAGCTAGTGTAAGACCATGTATGGGACATGGCGTCGAACTTGATTTTGATAGTCAGTGTAAGACCATGTCTGGGACATGACATTGACTTGATGGATGATCCAGTATAAGACCATGTCTGGGACATGGAATCGACAATATACCATGTGTTTCAGGCTTAATGAATATTCGATAGCATTTCAAACGGTTCAATGGTAAGAGTTTTAGTCTAAGTTTAACTAGAAAAGTTTAACCATGTTGTGAGTGGTATAGATACCTATTTGAAATGTATGAGATATGAGCTTAATATATGCTATGTGAATTGTATTGGATAGTGATGAGTAAGTTGTGCTTATGCCTACTTTTGTATTATAAGCATGATGATGAATGGTAAAGTTGTTGTCATATTTATTTGCATACAACTTACTAAGATTTATGCTTACTCCCTCTCCTTTCCATTTTCTTATAGTGCCACCTAATTAGCTCGAGGATCATCGGACGTCGGAGGCATTGATCACACTATCATCCGAAGCACATGGTATAGTTAGATCTTTTATTTTGATTATGGCAAGTATAGGACCCTGACTTTTGAGTTATGTGTCATTGTTAATTAGCCAAATATGTTGGCTTACTTTAGCATTTGTTTCATTTTTTATAAGGCTATGGAAAAATGGCTAATATTGATAGTTATTATGTGAATGCAGGATAGTCTTTCATGAACGAGAAAATGTTGGCATGGTTGAATATATGTAAGGTATATAGGTCTTGACTAAATTGTTTGGTTGTGAAAATCATGTTAAGTTAAATTTTGATATGTTGGTTGTTGTTATGTTGTGTTTCAGGGTGGCAAAGGGATGGTAGATAGCCTATATTACCCACATGGGTAGACACACGAGCTTGTGTTTAGGCCGTGTGTGACACACGGTCAGCTCCATAGGAGTGTTGTTCAGCCGTGTGTCCCCTGCACATAAAAATTTCAAGTCAGTATGCATGGTAGTAAACACACGGGCAGACACACGGCCGTGTGTCTCAGCTGTGTGGAGGACACAGCCTCCGGCTATGGGCGTGTGCTTTGGCTATGTGCCCTAATTTGGATGTTGACTTCAGAAATAGAATGTCAAGGTTTTTAGACACGGGCTAGGACACGAACGTGTCATGGCCGTGTGAGGGACACAGGCCATAGATACGGATGTGTTTTAGGCTGTGTGAAAGCCCCATTAGGTTCGAATTTAGAAATTAATTCACACGGGCACGGGACATGGGCGTGTCCCTAGGTGCTTAGGCCCTGTGTGTCACATGGAGTATCAGCACGACCATGTTATAATGGCCACACGAGCGTGTTGCCTTTCCAAACGGGCGTGTGCCTTGTTACAAATGTCATTTTTATTAAGTTGGTTTGAGAACCCAAATTAGCTCCGAATGGCTCTTAATAGACATTAGAGGCCTTGTAGGCCCATATTGAGGAGTTTAAACAAAATTTGTAAAAGTTTTAAATTTGATCGAGTCTTGGTGACTCAGAAATGTTTGGATGTATGTGTTTAAGTTTAGTAATGCCTCGTATTTCGTCCCAACATAGGGCACAGGTGTGGGGTGTTACATTTAGTGGTATCAAAGCTATGGTTTAGTTGATGGGTCTAGCCATACAAGCCATAACTGTATATTGATAGTGTGATAAATCCTAACGAGATAAATTGTGTTTTTATTTATATAGTAAATGGATCCTGACGTATCTACGGTAGATGATGTGGAGAGTAATGCGCTGGCTCCTGTTGAAAGGACCGTGTCAGTAGATAGTGGGCTCGTGACAATGAGTCAGGGCAGAGGGGCTAGAGAAGCTTACCTCCATATGATGGACGTTTGGTATTTGGAGTTCATTCATGCGAATCCAAATACTCCACCTCCCCCAATTCCTCAACCCATTCATATAGCTCCTCAAGGAGCATAGATAGGTAGGAGAGAGAAATCTCCAGTAGATAGAATCCGTAAACATGGGGCCAAATAATTTTTGGCAAATATTGATGATGACCCCGAAAGGGTCAATTTTTGGTTCGAAAAACCATCAACAGAATGAATTATCGTACACGCCGGAGGAGTGTATGAAGTGCGTAGTGTCACTCCTATGAGATTCAGCTTACCAATGGTGGAATACTCTCCTATAATCATACCGAGAGAGTGGATAACATGAGAATTCTTTTAGGAAGAGTTCCAAAAGAAGTATATTAGCCAAAGGTTTATAGACCAAAAAAGGAAAGAGTTTTAAGAGCTAAAGCAAGGCCATAGAACGGTGACTGAATACGAGCTTGAGTTTGTGAGACTCAGGAAGTATGCACGAGAATGCGTATCTACAGAAGCCATTATGTGCAAGAGGTTTGAAGATGGTTTGAACGAAGACATCCGTTTATTAGTTGGCATCTTGGAGATAAGGGAATTTGTGGTGCTCATGGAGATAGCATGTAAGGCTGAGGAATTAGCCAAAGAGAAGAGAAAAGCTGACATCGAATCTCGAGACTCAAGGAAAATACAGATGGGGAAATCACAGCAAACCTAATCTAAGAGATCGAGAGAGTTTTCTACCTGATCCAATGTGTCTGTGGGGTTCATGAACAAGGGCAAGAACAGGCAGCACACGGAGTTTAAACTGAAACCACTTCTATCTCTAGTGTTGGTAGTGCTCGGCCAAATAGGCCAGAGTGTTCACAATGTGGTAGGTGTCATTTCGGCGAGTGCCGAGGGAATGAGAGGGGCTGCTTCAAATGTGGATCACTAGACCACTTCATCCGAAACTATCCTGAATTAGAAGATAAAGAGAAAAAGCAAGATGTAAGGGCAAATAGTGCTCCTTCAAGGGGTAGACCACATAAGAACCTTGGAAGTGGGGCTAGCAATAGAGGTGTACCAAGAGATGCTGCAGTGAGGTCCAAGGGTAGAGCGCCTGCAAGGACCTATGTGATACATACCCGTGAAGAGGCAGAGTCTCCTGATGTGATAACGGGTACCTTTTCTATCCATGATATACCTGCTGTTGCTTTAATTGATCCAGGGTCTATCCACTTTATATTTGTATGGAATTGATACCCCGTATGAACATGCTAGTAGAGTCTACCAAATTTGTGATAAAAGTGTCAAACACTTTTGGCAGACATGTGTTAGTTGACCAAGTGTGTAGAAATTGTCCTTTGACAATTAGAGGTCACTGTTTTTTGACTAACTTGATGTTATTGCTGTTTAATGAATTTGACGTAATCCTTGGGATGGATTGGTTGACTTCTCATAGTGTTGTAGTGGACTATGGAAGAAAAGTTATTGAGTTGAAGTGTGAAAGTGGGGATGTTTTTCGAGTTGAACCAGATGAATCGAATAACTCACTTGTAGTGATATCGTCTATGACTTCAGAGAGTTATTTGAGAAAAGGATATGAGGCTTATCTCGCTTTTTTACTGAATACTCAAGTGTCTGAGTCGAAGATTGAATCGGTACCAGTGGTATGTGAGTTTATGGATGTGTTTCCAGAAAAATTGCCCGGATTGCCTCCAGTGAGGGAAGTCGAATTTAGAATTGAGTTAGTCCCTAGTACAACACCCATCTCGATTGTTCCGTACAGGATGGCTCCTACGGAGTTAGAGGATTTGAAAGTTCAACTACAAGAGTTAACTGACAAGGGTTTTGCAAGACTGAGTTTTTCTCCGTGGGTTGCCACAGTGCTATTTGTGAAGAAAAAGGATGGGTCGATGAGATAGTGCATAGACTACCAACAGCTGAACAAAGGTGACTATGAAGAACAAGTATCCCTTTCCAAGGATTGACGATTTGCACAATCAGTTGAAGGGAGCCACCATTTCTAAGATGACATAAGGTCTGGCTACTACCCGCTAAGGGTTAAGGAGCAAGATGTACCAAAAACCACATTTAGGATGAGGTATAGGCACTATGAGTTTCTTATTATGCCTTTCGGTTTAACAAAAGCCCCTGTGGTGTTTATGGATTTGATGAACCGCATTTTTCGACCGTATTTAGATAAGTTTGTGATGGTCTTTATCGACGATATACTGGTTTACTCATGGGATGAAAGTGATCATGCGGAGCATCTGAGAATGGTTTTACAAACCTTGAGAGATAAACAGTTATATGTCAAGTTCAGTAAGAGTGAATTTTGGCTTAAAGAGGTCAGATTCCTAGGACACATTATGTCGGGTGTGGGATCAAAGTTAACCCGAGTAAGATCTCGGCTATCGTTGAATGGAAACCACCAAGGAATGTGACAGAGGTTCGGAGCTTTCTGGGTTTGGCTGGGTACTACAGAAGATTTGTGAAAGGGTTCTCAATAATAGCTACTCCGATGACTGTAACACCCCGAACCCGAGACCGTCGCCGGAGTCGAACACGAGGTGTTAACAGACTTCAAACCACTTATTAAAATTTTTCCAGACAAGCTGCCAATCTGCGTACTAGTTTCTTTAAAAATCATATCTTGAGCTCTGGAACTCGAAATTCAGTTCCGTGAATTTTCCCTGAAACTAGACTCATATGCCCATCTACATATTTTTTTCTAGAATTTTTGGTCCGGCCAATTAGTACAGTTTATTAGTCAAATTCTCCCATGTTACTGGGGTCGACTACACTGACCTTTGCGTATTACGACCTGGATATCTCCCTGTACAGAGCTTCAATACTGATGCCGTTTGTTTCTATAGAAACTAGACTCAGAGAGGAATCTATACATATATGGCATGGCTCCTAAATATCTCTGGTTAATTTATAATGAATTTCCAAAGTCAGAACAGGGAACCCAGAAACCGTTCTGGCCCTGTCTCACGAGAACCTGAATATCTCTTAACATACTGTCCATATGATTGTTTTGTTACTTCTATATGAAAATAGACTCATCGGGCTTCGATTACATAATTTATTCACTATTTAATTCCATTCCTACTAATTTTTGTAATTTTTCAATCCCACGTCACTGCTGCTGCCAGCATCTGTTACTGAAGCAACTATGTCCATTTCGTGATTTCTCATTGATCTAACTAGTAATTCATCATACATATCACAAAATTATAATCATGACTAGCCATACCAAAGGCTAATCATTGTCAAACATCTCCCTACTACGCTATTGCCGTATCATGAATCTTAACACCAAAATTAATCAGCCATGACATATGGCATAAAAATCGTATTACCAAGACTTACGACCCAACATTAGAACCAAATTCAACCGAACATTATGCCATTTTCGCATGGCTAAAAGTTTACATACCAAATTTCAACAAAACATATTAGCCTATACATGCCGAAATGTTCTCTTAGACCAGCTAAGAAGAAAATACCAAAGGTTGCTAGCCGGTGTGATGACTTCGACGACGGCACGATCACGCAAAAAGAGACGAGTCCAAGAAACCTAGAATAGGTGACAAGCAAACACCGAATGAGTATATAACTCAGTAAGCCATAAGCATTCCACAACCATCCATTAATAAAATTATCACAACAGGAAACAATGAAATGAGGTTAAGTACTCCATCCATACCAAACTATACCATAGTTCCTTAAACCCTATGGTTCAATCTCATACCAAGTCCTACATTGACCTTTCATACATCATTTTATTTTCGTTATAATCATACAATTAAACGAACTTTCACCTATTCCACAATGAACCTTATGTACGTGACTTCAACTATAATCGTCACATAGGTTCAAAACTTACCACGCTCAACTCCAAATATAAACATAGCGCCTATTAGCCATGAACTCAAGGTACTTACCTTTTCCGCTGTCCAAAATTGACTCGGTAAAGTCGCACCCTTCATGTAAATAATTTATAGAAAATATATATTGGGTTCGCACACATAGTGCTTAATAATCAACCGCGCACACTTAGTGCCATGCACTTTAAACTCACACACTTAGTGCCATGCATTTCAAGTTCGCACACTTACCTTTTCCGCTGTCCAAAATCGACTCGGTAAAGTCGCACCCTTAATGTAAATAATTTATAGAAAATATATATTGGGTTCGCACACATAGTGCTTAATAATCAACCGCGCACACTTAGTGCCATGTACTTTAAACTCGCACACTTAGTGCTGTACAATTTAAACCCGCACACTTAGTGCCAATCTCATGACCGTGAACACTTATTGCCCGCACACTTAGTGCCGAAAACCAGCCACTCAATAGGCTTCACTTCCTTTTTACATTCGACAAATTTCATCTCTACTTACATATACATTTGTATACATTTCATCTCATTAAACACAATGGTATAGGTATTACGATCCTTTAAATCAATACCAAAGATATGCTTAATGACTTACTTGTCTTGGGTAAGATGGTTCCAACTCGGCTACTCGATGATCTTTTCTTTGCCTTTGCTCGATTCTCCTCCTTTAACTCCTTGAGCTTAATCAATAAATCAACTAGTTTAACCGCCTTGCTAAATATTTACAATCCAATTACACATGCATATGTATGTTAGTATATTCGGCAATCACCCTTACTAATCACCCACTTGATCAATTATAGAGAATCAAAGTTAATATCACAATGTGTACCCTATATGGCCCATTATACATAATCAAATTTAACATCATCTATATATTTACTCATATGGCCGAATATACCTAATCATACATACACCTAACCAAAAATAATTTCTAAAATCTTTATATCATTTATACACTAAGCCGAGTACTCTTACCAAGTTCACCTATATTTTCCAACAAATTCTTCATTGATCAAACACATATTCGGCTAAAGAAATGGCAATTTTAGCAACTTTTGATTTAATACTTAATCACTTATAATACATCTAAATATATATTTTTTCATATTATTAACACAATTCACATACATTACTTAATATAACATTTTCACATTCGGCATTAGTATCAACCATAGTAGCCGATTCTTCCTACTTTGTACCCATGCATCTATTTGATCCTTAGTTAGTTCAAACACTCAAAGTCAACCATCTCCATACCTCATCACCAAAGACATCAAAATACCAACCAAGAATGTAACATTCATGGCCGAATATCATCTCCATCATTTAACAAAGTTTGAACCATGGCTAGGTAGATTTCAAACTTACAACTTAAAATATACATGAATCTCAAAGAATAATATCAAACATACCTCAATCTAGTTACATGCATGGCCAAACTTCCTCCTAATTCTCTTCCAAACCAAACATGAAGCAAGAACTCCTTCCTCCTCCCTTAGAATTTTCGGTCAAAAGAGGATGAAAAAGGATGAACAAAATTTTTCTTTTCCTTTCTTTAGCTCACGGCAATGGGGGGGGAAACAACCACTCATTTTTTTTGTTTTCATTTTTTTATTACCCATACTCCTTATTTTATTTTTTTCTAACATACCTCACTAAGCCAACATGTTCCCAACATGTTTCCACCCATAGCATGGCCAACCACTAGCTCAAATTTTGGGTAATTTGACATGCAAACCCATCATTTTCATAACATGCATTAATAGACCATTTTAAATTAGCCTATCATATTTTCACCATGTCTCATATCGATCCCTATTTAATAATTTCTCATGCAATTGGCAAAATTGGAGAATGAAACTTCCACATACTCATGTACACACATAATAAGCATAGAATATGGAAATTAATTATTTTTATGACTCGGTTTTGTGGTCCCGAAACCACTTCCCGACTAGGGTCAATTTTGGGCTGTTACAGATGACAAGGTTGTTACAAAAGGATATCAAGTTCGAAGAGACGGAGAAGTGCCAATAGAGTTTTGAGAAACTAAAAGATTTGTTGACCGGGACTCTAGTTTTAGTGCAACCGGAACAGGGAAAAGAGTTTGTGGTGTATAGTGATGCATCCTTGAATGGGTTAGGGTGCCTGCTCATGCATGAAGGAAAGATAATAGCCTATGCCTTGAGAAAACTAAAGCCACATGAGAGAAATGACCCTACCCACGATTTAGAGCTAAAAACTATAGTGTTCGCGTTAAAAATTTGGAGGCACTATTTGTATGGCGAGAGATGCATAGTATTTATTGACCAAAAGAGTCTAAAGTATTTAATGACTCAAAAGGAGCTGAATTTATGGCAACGACGGTGGTTAGAGTTGACAAAAGATTATGAGTTGATTATCGACTATCATCCAAGAAAGGCGAACGTGGTCGCCGATGCATTGAGTAGAAAATCCATATTTTCTGTGAAAGCAATGAACACCCAATTGGCCTTGTCAGAGGATGGTTTGGTTCTAGTAGAGTTAAAGGCTAGACTGATGTTTCTCCAAGAAATTTGTGAGTCCGGTGAATCAAATTTTTGGATTAGTATCGACGGATGCTTGATGTTCCAAGATAGAGTTTGTGTACCCAAGGATAATGAGCTTATTCAGAAGATTTTATGAGAAGCACATAGTAGTTGTTTGTCTATCCATCCGGTAGCGTGAAAATGTATAACGACTTGAAGAAAATGTACTTGTGGTCGAGGATGAAAAGAGACATTTCTGAGTTTGTTTCTAAGTGTCTAATTTGTGAACAAGTGGAGGCCAAACACTAAGTACCCTCAGGTCTACTTCAGCCTATGGTGGTTCTGAGTGGAAGTGGGACCGAGTAACCATGGATTTTGTGTCAGGGTTGCCTTTGACACCAAGGAAAAATGATTCAGTTTGAGTCGTTATTGATAGACTCACTAAGTCGGCACATTTTATACCAGTGCGTATCGACTATTCCCTTGAAAAATTGGCCAATCTATATGTTTCTGAGATCGTAAGACTTCATGGAGTGCCCTTATCGATTATTTTGGATAGAGATCCAAGGTTTACCTTACGGTTTTGGAGGAAGTTGCAAGAGGCATTTGGAACGAAAGTGAATTTTAGCACGGCATTTCACCCGTAAACTGGCGATCAGTCAGAGAAAGCAGTACGATCTTAGAAGATATGTTGTGGTGTTGTGTTCTCGAGTTTCAAGGTAGCTGGAAAAAGTATTTACAGCTGACAGAATTCGCTTACAACGATAGTTATCAGTCGAGTTTGGAAATGGCGCCCTATGAGGCTTTGTACGGGTGTAAGGGTCGAACGCCCTTATTTGGGCTGGAACTTGAAGAGAATCAGATTCATGGGGTCGATTTGATTAGGGAGACCGAAGAGAAGGTTAAGCTGATTTGTGATTGTAGAAAGGCCGCATCGGATAGACAGAAATCCTACGCGGATTTGGAATGGAAAGAGATCAAATTTCAAATTGGTGAGAAGGTGTTTTTGAAGATGTCCCTATGGAGGAAAGTCCTCAGATTTTGTAGAAAGGGCAAGTTGAGTCCTCGTTTCATAGGACATTATGAGATTACCAAGAAAGTAGGGCTTGTTGCCTATCGTTTGGCTTTGCCCTTAGAATTGGAAAAGATTCACGATGTGTTTTCTGTGTCCATATTACGTCGATCAAGATTGGATCCTTCGCATGTGATCGTGCCAACTAAGGTTGAGATTCAGCCTGGCATGACTTATGACTAAGAGCCGATTAAGATTTTGGATTGGGAGGTCAAACAATTTAGGAATAAAAGTATAACACTCGTGAAAGTTCTGAGGCATAGACATGGAGTCGAGGAAGCCACATGGGAACCCAATGAGTCCATGAGAGATCAAAATACCTGAACTTATTCACCGGTAAGATTGTCGAGGACAAAAATCCTAAGGGAGAGAATTGTAATAGCCCGAATTTGGGCTTAGGCATAACGGTGGTTTCGGGATCACTAATCCGAGGTTGGAGAAATTATTTTTTTAATACTATTTTATTGTTGAGTCATGATTATATGAGAGTATGAAAATTTTGGTGAATTAATTTTAGCGATTTCATACTCAATTGTGAAAAAGGACTAAATCGTATAAAGTGCAAAAGTCCTATTTTGATAGCTAAGAGTGTTAGATTGCCATGTATCATAAATTGGGGGTCCTTAAAGTGAAAATAGACCCTTAAAATGTAGCAAGGCTGGCCATAGGGACAAAGGATTAGGTTAGTCAATGTTAGGTAAAAATTTGGTAACTTGCTTGACTAAAAAGAAATAAAAGAAACAAAAGATGATATCACCCATTTCACCTCTTCTTCTTCACTGAAATTCTCAGCAAAAATAAGGGTTTTGAAGCCTTGAAATTTTAGCCAAGCTAGGCCCTTGCAAGTAAGTCAATTTGAGGGTTATTCTTGATAATTTTTGTACTTTTAGAACCCTTGTAGCATGAGCTTTCAAATGAGGGGACTATTTTGCAAAATGGTTGATAGTTTAGGGTTTTAACATGAGTGTGTTCATGTTGTTTTCTAAAATTTTATGGAAGAAAATAAATCATGGTTGTGAAATAAACAATTTTTGTGAAGTAGTTTTCATGGAAACCTTAACTAAGGACCATTTTGCAGAAGTTGTAAGATAGGTGATAAATTTGTGAAATAATGAGAATTGTGGGCTGCTTATAGTATAAAAAGTAATCAGCTATGCTTGGTTAGTGAGAAAATGTGATAAAAAGCGATTTTCGGTCATAGGGTTAAAATGGTCATTTTGTGGAAGTCTAGGGGCAAAACGATCATTTTGCCCAATTATGAATCTTCAAGTGTCTAGACTAATATGCTGATGAGTTGAATGAATTTCTATCATTTTAGTTCAAGAATTACAAAATCTGAGCCTAGACCGGGGAAAAGCAAAACAAGTGGACTAAGCCGAACTAGTCGTCTACCTTTTGTATACCGAGGTAAGTTGTATGTAAATAATACAACTACATTGTTATTATATGTGTTTGAATTGATTAGCATAAATTGCTTGGTTTTGGAAATGATTATGTATGATGAATATTGAGATAGTAGAACTCCCGTTTGAAACTTAGGAAATAAATCAGATACTCATGCCATGACATTCGGGTTATTTGTGTGCTAGTGTAAGACATGTCTGGGACATGGCATCGGCATTGAGACGAGAGCTAGTGTAAGGCATGTCTGGGACATGTATCGGCCTCGTAATGTAAGCCAGTGTAAGACATGTCTGGGACATGCATTGGCTACGAGAGGTGTCAGTGTAAGACCATGTCTGGGACATGACAACGATACAAATATGTGAGAGCTAGTGTAAGACCATGTTTAGGACATGGCACCGGCCTCAATTTCGATAGTCAATGTAAGACCATGTCTGGGACAGGGCATCACTTGATGGATGAGCCAGTGTAAGACCATGTTTGGGACATGGCGTCGACATTATACCCCGTGTTTTATCCTTAATGAATATTTGATAGCATTCTGAACAATTCAATAGTGAGAGTTTCAGTCTAAGTTTAACGAGAAAAGTTTAACCATGTTGTGAGTGGTACAGGTACCTATTTGAAATGTATGAGATATGAGCTCAATATATGCTATGTGAATTGTATTGGATAGTGATGAGCAAGTTGTGCTTATGCCTACTTTTGTATTATAAGCATGATGATGAAGGGTAAAGTTGTTGTAATATTTATTTGCATACAACTTACTAAGCTTTATGCTTACTCCCTCTCCTATCTATTTTCTTATAGTGCCGCCTAATTAGCTCGAGGATCATCGGATGTTGGAGGCATCGATCACACTATCATCCGAAGCACTTGGTATAGTTAGATCTTTTATTTTGATTATGGAAAGTATAGGACCCTGACTTTTGTGTTTTGTGTCATTGTTAATTGGTAAAATGTGTTGACTTGCTTTAGCATTTGTTTCATTTTTTATAATAATATGGAAAAATGTCTAATATTGAAAGTTATTATGTGAATGCAAGCTAGTCTTTCATGAATGAGAAATTGTTGGCATGGTTGAATATATGTAAGGTATATAGGTCTTAACTAAATTGTTTGGTTGTGAAAATCATGTTAAGTTAATCTATGATATGTTGGTTGCTATTATGTTGTTTTTCAGGGTGGCAAAGGGCTGGTAGATAGTCCTATATTGCCCACACGGGTAGACACATGGGCGTGTGTCTAGGCCGTGTGTGACACACAATTAGCCCCATGGGCGTGTGGTTCATCCGTGTATCCCCTGCACGTAAAAATTTCAACTCAGTATGCATGGTAATAAACACACGGGCAAAGACATGGTCGTGTGTCTCAGTAGTGTGGAGGACATGACCTCTGGCCACAGGCGTGTACCTTTTCCGTGTGCCCTAATTTGGATGCTAACGTCAGAAACAAAATGTCAAGGCTTTTAGACACGGGCTAGGACACGGGCGTGTGTCAGGCTGTGTGGAAACCCCTGTAGGTTCGAATTTAGAAATTAATTCACATGGGCACAGGACATGGGCGTGTCCCTTGGTGCTTAGGCCATGTGTGTCACACTGACTATCAGCACAACCATGTTATAATGGCCACACGGGCGTGTGCCCTATTTCAAAGGTCAGTTTTTTAAGTTGATTTGAGAACCCAAATTAGTTTCGACTGGCTTTTAATGGACGTTTGAGGCCTCGTAGGCCCATATTGAGGAGTTTAAACAAAATTTGTAAAAGTTTTAAATATTATCAAGTCGTGGTGACTCAAAAATGTTTGGATACATGTGTTTAAGTTTAGTAATGCCTCGTACTCTATCCCGGTGTAGGGCACGGTGTGGGGTGTTGCAGCTTTAATATCTGAGGTAAGTTCGTATATGATATGAAATGTTATAATTATGCTTTTAATGCTTTGATATTGCATAAACTGTATATACGAGACTACAATCATGTTTGATGTCAAATCATCTCATGTGGCACTTAGTGTACGATTCGACATAGCTTCGGCTATATATGGCACTTAGTGTGTGAGATCGAGATAGCTTCTGTTATATAAGGCACTTAGTGTGCGATTTGAGATAGATCTTGCTATATACTACACTTAAGGTGCTAGATATTAAGTATTCAATGGTATTCCGAATATGTATGAGCATTTTATGGATTGGTACAGGTATGTACATGCATAGTATAAGCTTTAAATCAAAGAAGTTACGAAGTTTGCATATAAGTGTATGAATAAGCATGTGAAAGGTTTGTTAGTAATCATGAATTTCATGTTAATATGTTTAAATTGATAAATGGTGTATTTGTTATTAGTTAAGTTTATATTATATGAGCTTACTAAGCTATAAAGCTTACTAATCTATAAAGCTTACTTTATTTATTTTCCATGTTTTATAGTGATTCAAAGCTAGCTCAGATTCAGGAATCGACAGAGACTATGTCACACTATCCAACCATCACTTTGGTACTTTTGAGCTTTTGGTTTGGTTATATGGCATGTATAGGATTATGGTCATTTTGATATGTATCTTGATAGTAAGTTTTTCCATTTGAGATGGCTTATGAATGGTCATGTTTTGGTTTGTACATATAGCCATAAGACTTGGCTTAATTTGGCTAATTTGGTTATGTATATATAAGTGTGTGCATATGATTTATATTGAGTAATTGAGGTTGGTTTTCAATGCTATTGATAGTTGGTATTATAGATGTCAAATGGTTGGTAATTGAGAAGCCATGTGCTTGTGGATGATGTATGATGATATATGTTAGGCAAATGTTTTTAGATGTGCTAATGCCATCTTGTAATGTGTTTAATATTACTTGGAAACGGTTGATGAATTGATGATGTTTATGATTGAGTTTTATGCTAAGAAATGCTTAGATAAAATGGTTGGAGTTATGTTTGATTTGGTAGTTTTGGGTTGCCTATTATGCTTTGTATTGGTGCCATTTTTGGTTGTCTAGGTATATGCAAATTTGGGTGACAAATTGGCTTGGTAAATAGCCTATTTTTGTCCACACGGGCGCATGTCTCAGCCGTGTGTGACACACGGTCATGTTGCATGGCCGTGTGTCCCCTGATGTTGAAATTAAAATTAAGTCAATATACCTTACAAGTTTGGATGGCCTAGCACACAGCCTGGCAGACAAGCATGCGTGGCCCTTTTTAGGGCACACGAGCTAGCCACACGGGTGTGTGTTGGCCGTGTGACCCAGGTCAGAGAGTTACACGGGGTCAGACACGGGCTGGGACACGACTATGTGCTCTTATTTCAAATGTCCACACGGCTTGTGACATGGGCATGTCTGGTGGCTATGTGAGACAGTTGGCCTAGCCACACGAACGTGTGTCCCCTGTTTAAGAAAATTTTTCAAAGCTTCGTGAAAGTTACTTGAGTTATAAGTTTAGTCCCAAACCTCTTTCAGAGTATGTTTAAGGCCTCGTAGGCTCATATAAGGGATAAATTGATTATGATTGAATGATGATTGTAAGTAATGATTGAATGTATGAAAAAAGTATGTTTAATTTTGTTGGAAGTCAGGTAATGTTCCGTAACTCTCTTCTGCCATTGAATACGGGTGAGGCTTGTTACATTTATTGGTAAAAGAGCTACGATTTAGTCGATTCTAGGACTAACGTAGCATTTGTAAGAGTCTTACTATTCATGCCATATATAAATTGTGATAGTGTGATGACTCTTGACATTTTTAAATGTGCTTTCATATAGTAAATGGATCCCAATTGAGCTATAGTTGATGAGGTTGAGAGTAATGCGCCTGCTCCCGCTCAAGGGACAGCGCCGTTTGATTCTAGACCCGTAACGGACAGCCAGGGAGGAGAGGCTAAAGAAGCCTTCTTCCAAATGATGAAAGAGTGGTTCACTCAATACATTCATACAAACCTGACTACTTAACAACCTCCACCCCCTTATAATCCCCAACTGATTTCTGTAGCTCTTCAAGGAGTCGAGCTTTTAAGATTGAATAAGCCTCTAGTTTATAAGATCTGCAAACACGAGGTTGAAGAGTTCAGAGCTAATGTTGACGATGACCCTGAGAGAGCTGAGTTTTGGCTTGAAAATACAATTCGAGTGTTTGACGAGCTTTCTTCCTCACCAGCTGAATGTTTAAAGTGTGCTATATCCCTTTTAAGAGATATTGTGTATCAGTGGTGGAATAAATTGGTATCAGTGGTGCCGAGGGAGAGAGTTACCTGGGAATTGTTCCAGACAAAGTTTCGAAAGAAATACATCAGTCAACGGTTTTTGGATCAAAAACATAAAGAGTTTTTAGAACTGAAACAAAGCTGCATGACTGTAACTGAATATGAAAGATAATTTGTACGGTTAAGGAAGTATGCTCGAGAGTATGTTTCTACTGAAGAGATTATGTGCAAATGGTTTGTTGATGGGTAGAATGAAGATATTAAACTTCTGGTCGTGATATTAGATTTGAAAGAATTTGTTGTGTTAGTTGACCAAGCTTGCAAAGCCAAAGACTTTAGCCGAGAAAAGAAGAAAGTTGAATCAAAGGCTAAGGATTCGAGGAAGAGATCGATGAGTAAACCTTATCATTCCTCGTCAAAGAAATCAAGAGATTGTTTTAACCGATCGATAGCTTCAGTGGGATATTCCAATAGAGATCGTGGAAAGCAATACACCAGCCCCAAAGCTCAAGCCACATCAGTATCGAGTGTTGGCAACGTGAAAGGTGTTAAATCTGAATGTCAACAGTGTGGAAGACAACATTTTGGAGATTGTTGGATGAAAATTAGTAATAGAGCTTGTTACGGTTGTGGTTTGCGAGATCATTTTATCCGAGATTGTCCTGAGTTAAATGAAAGAGATAAATCTCAGAATGTAAGATCAAGCAATACAACTACTCGAGGGAGGTTGCCAAGAAATACAGGAAACGCAAGTTGTAATTGTGGTACTAAGATTCTATAGTGAGATCTGAGGCCTGCTAGAGCTTACGCTATTCACGCCTGCGATGATGTGTCATCACCAGATGTTATTACCGGTACATTTTCTCTTTACAACACTAATGTTATTGCATTTATTGATCCTGAATCGACTCATTCATGTATATCTATGAATTTGGTGTCTAATAAGAGCCTGCCTGTTGAGTCTGCTAAGTTTATGATTAGAGTATCAAACCCCTTAGGAAAGTATGTTCTAGTTGACAAAGTATCAGTTGACAAAGAATCCAAGAATTGTCCTTTAATGAATCAGGGTCATTATTTTCTGGCTGACTTGATGCTTTTTCCATTTCATGAGTACGATGTATTTTTGGGTATGGACTGGTTGACTATGCATGATACAGTTGTGAATTATAGAATAAACATGATTGAATTGAAATGTCAGAACAGTGAAATTATTTGGATTGAGTATGATGATTCGAGTGAATTACCTACTATGATATCGTCCATGTTAGCCCAGAAATGCATGAAAAAGGGTTGTAATGCATATCTTGCATACGTACTAGATACAAAGATGTCTGAATCAAAAACTAAATCTGTACCTGTTGTTTGTGAGTTTTCGGATGTATTTCCAGAAGAATTACCGTGTTTTCCACCAGTCAGAGAGGTTGAGTTTGTTATTGAGTTAGTACCGGGAACTTCACCGATATCTATAGCTCCATATAGAATGGCTCCGACATAGTAGAAAGAGTTGAAAGCTCAGTTGCAAGAGTTAATAGATAGAGGTTTTGCAAGACTGTGGTTTTCACCCTGTGGTGTGCCAGTATTGTTTGTTAAGAAGAAAGCTGGGTCAATGAGAATGTGTATTGATTATAGACAGCTCAGCAAGGTTACAATAAAGAATAAGTATCCATTGCCAAGAATAGATGATTTTTTTGATCAATTGAAAGGTGCAACAGTGTTTTCGAAGATTGATTTGAGATTGGGTTATTATCAGTTGCGAGTTAAAGACTCAAATGTACCGAAGACTACATTCAGAATGAGGTACAAACATTATGAATTCCTTGTTATGCCTTTTGGACTAACTAATGCTCTTGCCATTTTTATAGATTTGATGAATCGGATTTTTAGACCGTGTCTAGATAGATTTGTTGTTGTATTCATTGACGACATTTTGATCTATTCACGAGATGAGTCTGAGCATAACGAGCATTTGAAGATTGTGTTGCAAACCTTGAGAAATAAAAAATTGTATGCTAAATTCAGCAAATGTGAGTTTTGGCTCCGAGAAGTTGGATTTTTAGGACATATTGTATTAGCAAATGGCATTCGAGTTGATCCAAGCAAGATTTCTGTAGTTATTGACTGGAAACCACCTAGAAATGCATCCGGTTAGAAGTTTTCTGGGACTAGCTGGTTTTTATAGATGCTTTGTAAAAGGGTTCTCGATGATTGCTACACCGATGACCAAACTGCTACAGAATGATGTAAAGTTTGAATGGTCTGAGAAATGTCAACAAAGTTTAGATTAATTGAAAGCATTGTTAACCGAAGCACCAGTGTTGGTTCAACCTGAGTCAGGTAAAGAATTTGTAATATACAGTGACGCATCATTGAACTATTTAGGTTGTGTAATAATGCAAGGGGGAAAAGTTATAGCTTATGCCTCTAGACAATTGAAGCCGCCTGAAAAGAATTATCTGACGCATGATTTAGAGTTGGCCACTATTGCATTTGCATTGAAAATTTGGAGACATCATTTGTACAGTGAAAAATGTCACATCTTTCCTGATCATAAAAGATTAAAATATATTATGACTCATAAAGATTTGAATTTGTGACAACGGAGATGGCTTGAGTTATTAAAGACTATGAGTTAGTAATTGATTATCACCCGGGGAAAGCGGATGTGGTCACAGATGCTTTGAGTAGAAACTTGTTGTTTGCTTTGAGAGTAATGAATACACAGTTGACATTATCTGATGATGGTTTAATTTTAGCCGAGTTAAAGGCTAAACCAGTTTTTCTTCAGCAAATTTGTGAAACTCAGAAAGGTGATAGTGAATTGCAAGCTACAAGAGTGTAACGCGAGTTGACTAGTAATTCAGAATACTGAATCAGATCTGATGATTGTTTGATGTTCCGAAATAGAATTTGTATAATGAAAAATCCAGGGTTGATTCAGAAAATGTTTGCACGAGGCACATAGTGGTTGTTTATCTGTTCATCCCGGAAGTACTAAAATGTACAACAATTTGAAACAACTGTATTGGTGGTCGGGTATGAAACGAGACATTTCTAAATTTGTAGTGAAATGTTTAGTATGTCAGCAAGTTAAAGCTGAACATCAAGTGCCTTTGGGTTTGCTTCAACTTGTGATGATACCAGAGTGGAAATGGGATAGAGTGACTATGGATTTCGTATCGAGATTAACCCTGTCTCAGAAGAAGAAAGTTGCAATTTGGGTTGTCATTGATCGACTGACAAAATCCGCACATTTCATTCCGATACATATTGACTTTTCGCTTGATAAATTGGCTGAGTTGTACATTGTTGAGATTGTTAGATTGCACGGGGTGCCAGTTTCAATTATTTCGGATAGAGATACGAGGTTTACATCGAGATTTTGGAAGAAATTACAAGAAGCTCTAGGTACGAAGTTGAATTTCAGTACAACTTTTCATCGACAAATCGACGGATAGTTTGAGCATGTAATTCAGATTCTCAAAGATATGCTCCAACGTTGTGTTTTAGAGTTTGAAGGTAATTAGAAGAAATATTTGTCGTTGTTTGAATTCGCGTATAACAACAATTTCCAATTGAGCATAAAGATGGCTTCGTATAAAGCATTGTATGGTCGTAAATGTTGAACTCCATTGTATTGGACCAAGTTGAGTGAGAAAAAGATTCATAGGGTTGATTTGATCCTAGAAACGGAAGAAAAAGTGAAAGTAATTCGAAATTGCTTGAAAGCAACTTCAGATCATCAGAAATCGTACGCGGATTTGAAACGAAAAGATATTCAATTTCAGATTGGTGACAAAGTGTTTTTAAAAGTATCTCCATGGAAGAAAATACTTCATCTCGGTCGAAAAGGCAAATTAAGTCCACAATTCATTGGGCCATATGAGATTATTGAACGAATAGGGCCAGTGGCATATCGACTAGCTTTACTGTCAGAGTTAGAAAAGATTCATAACGTATTTAATGTATTGATGTTGCATCAACATAGATCGGATCCATCACATGTGATTTCTCTGTCTGAAATTGAAATTCAATCTAATATGACATACAACGAAGAACCGATTAGGATTCTAGCTTGAGAGATTAAAGAATTGAGAAATAAACGAATAGCTTCGGTGAAGATTTTATGGAAACGACACGGTGTCGAAGAAGCTACGTAGGAACTCGAGGAAGCTATGAGAACACAGTACCCTAACCTTTTTACTGGTAAGATTTTCAGGGACGAAAATCCCTAAGGGGGAGAGTTGTAACAGTCCATTTTTAGTCAAATTAGAATAGTGGTTTTAGGACCACAAACTCGAGGTTGTAAAATTATTTTAATATTATTTTAAGTGTTTACACCATGATAATATGTTTGTGTGAAAGTTTCGTGAAGAAATTTTATCGTTTGAATAGTTAATTTGATAAAATTTACTAAATCGCATAAAATGCAAAAGTGTTGTTCTATTAGCTAAAAGTGTCTAATAGCTATAGAACCTTAAATTTAAGGTCCTTAAGTGGTAATTAGACCATTAATATGATATGGATGATAATGGCATGACATAATTGAAATTTTGAATTACTAATAAGGTTAAATAGGTAATTAAGCAATTAAAGGTTAATTAAATAAAACAAAAGCCTTTAATTTCATTAATCTTCTTCCTTAGCCATTTGTAACATGATGGATAGCCATTTGTAGGGCTTGATATTAGGCCAAGCTTTGTATGCTCAATTATGTGTGATTTTTGTCCTGTTTTTAATGGTTTCTATGTTTTTGAGATCATTGCTTCGTATTCTAGCTAGCCCGTACCTTAAATTTTGAAACTGTTAAAGATTTATCATGTTGCCATTGTTAAATGGTTGAGTAATTTGATGATTTATGATAGATTTGGAAGGTTTAATGTTAGATTAATATCTTTTGAAAAGTGATTTTTGACAAAAATGTCAAAAAGTGATTAAATTGAGAAAATGTGAAATGTGGTGGTTAAAAGTGTGAATAAATTGAGAATATGGGCTGCTAGTAATATGTATTAAATTTGGCTAAGCTTGGGTTTGTACTAAATTACATGAAATTTGTAATTTTATGAATTAAGGACTAAATTGTGAAAATGTGAAAGTTTAGGGGCAAATGTGTAAAATAGCCCTAATGTATAGTTTGGATTGAATTGAATAAATAGTTGATTAAATGAGTTAATTTTAATATAATTAGATCAAGAAAAATGGAATTCGGATTAGGATCAGGGAAAAATAAAAGTTTTCGACTAATCGACTCGATTCGCCATTTTAATATCTGAGGTAAGTTCGTATGTAATAAGGACTATTATAATTATGCTTTTAATGCTTTGATATTGCATAAATTGTATGTATGGGACTACAGTCATGTTCGACATCAAATCAGCTATATATGGCACTTAGTGTGCGATTCAACAAAGCTTCGGCTATATATGGCACTTAGTGTGCGATTTGAGAGAGCTTCAGCTATATATTGCACTTAGTGTGCGAGATATCAAGTATTCAACGGTATTCCAAATATGTATGAGCTTGTTATGGATTGGTACAAGTATGTACATGCATAGTATAAGCTTTAAATCGAAGAAGTTATGAAGTTTGCATATAAGTGTATGAATAAGCATGTGAAAGGTTTGTTAGTAATCATGAATTTCTTGTTAATATGTTTAAATTGATAAATGGTGTATTTGTGATTAGTTAAGTTTATATCATATGAGCTTACTAAGCTATAAAGCTTACTTTGTTTATTTTCCATGTTTTATAGTGATTTCAAAGTTAGCTTGGATTCGGGAATTGACGGAGACTACATCACACTATCCAACCATCAATTTGGTACTTTTGAGCTTTTGGTTTGGTTATATGGCATGTATAGGATTATGGTCATTTTGATATGTATCTTGATAGTAAGTTTTTCCATTTGAGATGGCTTATGAATGGTCATGATTTGGTTTGTACATATAGCCATAAGACTTGGCTTAATTTGGCTAATTTGGTTATGTATATATATAAGTATGTGCATATGATTTATACTGAGTAATTGAGGTTGGTTTGCAATGCTATTGATAGTTGGTATTATAGATGTAAAATGGTTGGTAATTGAGAAGCCATGTTCTTGTGGATGATGTATGATGATATATGTTAGGTAAATGTTTTGAGATGTGCTAATGCCATTTTGTAATGTGTTTAATGTTACTTGGAAATGGTTGATGAATTGATGATGTTTGTGTTTGAGTTTTATGCTAAGAAATGCTTAGATAAAATGGTAGGAATTATGTTTGATTTGGTATTTTTGGGTTGCCTATTATGCTTTGTATTGGTGTCATTTTTGGTTGTGTAGGGATATTCAAATTTGGGTGACAAATTGGCTTGGTAAATAACCTATTTTTGTCCACACGAGTAGAGACACGAGCGTGTGTCTCAGCCATGTGTGACACACAGTCATGTTTCACAGCCATGTGTCCCTTGATGTTGAATTTAAAATTAAGTTGGTATGCTCCACACGGCCTCACACACGGCGTGTGACTTGGCCGTGTGGTATAAGTCAGTATACCCTACAGGTTTGACATGGCTTAGAACACGACCTGGCACATGGGCGTGTGTGGCCATTTTTAGGGCGCATGAGCTAGCCACATAGGCGTGTGTGTTGGTCGTGTAACCCAAGTCAGAGAGTTACACGGGGTCAGACAAGGGCTAGGACATCGCCATGTGCTCCCATTTCGAATGTCTACACGGCCTGTGACACGGGTGTGTCTGGTGGAACTTCAAAGATTGAATAAACAACCAGTAGATAATATCCGAAAACACGAGGCAGAAGAGTTCAGAGCTACCATTGATGATGATCTCAAGCGAGCTGAATTTTGGCTTGGAAACACTATCGGGGTATTTGATGAACTGTCATGTACTCCAACCGAGTGTTTAAAATGTGCCATATCATTATTGAGGGACACTGTGTACCAATGGTGGAATACCTAGTATCAGTGGAACCGAGAGAATGAGTGACCTGGAAATTCTTTCAGACTGAATTCCGGAAGAAATATATAAGTCAGAGATTTCTCGATCAAAAGCATAAAGAGTTTCTAGAAGTGAAACACGGTCGAATGACTGTGACTGAGTACGAAAGAGAATTTATATGATTGAGCAAGTATTCTTGGGAGTATGTTTCCACTGAAGAAATTATGTGCAAGCGATTTGTTGACGGGTTGAACGAGGATATTAAACTTCTAGTTGGAATCCTATAATCGAAATAATTTGTTGTCCTGGTTGATAGAGCTTGCAAAGCCAAGGAGCTTAGCAAAGAAAAGAGAAAAGTAGATATAGAGGCAAGAGACTCGAGAAAAATACCGATAAATAAGCCATATCAATCTTTGTCAAAGAAATCCAGAGATTCATTCACTCGACCAAATGCTTTAATCGGGTATTTGGGCAGAGATCATGGAAAATAGTACTCAAGTCCTAAAACTCAAGCTTCATCAGTATCGAGTGTTGGCAATGTAAGAAACAATAAACCCGAGCGACAATAGTGTGGGAGACGACATTTTGGAGAATGTTGGAATAAAAGTAATAAAGCTTGCTTCAGATGTGGTTCACTAGATCATTTTATACGTGATTGTACTGAGATAGCTAAGAAAGATCAATTTCAAAATGCAAGACTCGGTAACACAGCCACTAGAGGGAGGCCACCGAAAAATGTGGGACATGTGACTAGTAGAGGTACAACAAAAGACTCTGCTATGAGATCCAAGGCCAGAGCACCTGCTAGACCTTACGCTATTCGCGCTCGCGAAGAGGCGTCGTCACCTGATGTTATCACCAGTATATTTTCTCTCTATGACACTAATGTGATTGCATTGATTGATCCTGGATTGACTCATTCTTATATCTATATGAATTTATTGTTTAGTAAGAATTTCCCTGTTGAGTCTACTAAGTTTGTGATTAAAGTATCGAACTCCTTAAGCAAGTATGTTCTAGTTGATAAAGTTTGCAAGAACTGTCCTTTAATGACTCGGGGTTACTATTTTCTAGCTGATTTGATGCTTTTACCATTTGATGAGTTCGATGTAATTCTGGGTATGGATTGGTTGACTCTGCATAATGCTATTGTAAATTGTAGATGAAAGATCATTAAATGTTAGAATAGTGAAATCCTTCGAATTAAATCAGATGAGTCAAGTTGATTACCTGTAGTGATTTCATCTATGTCAGCTCAGAGATGTGTGAGAAAAGGTTGTGAAGCTTATCTTGCTTATATACTAGATACAAAAGTGTCTAAATTGAAGATTGAATTAGTGCCGATAGTATGTGAATTTTCGGATGTGTTTCCAAAAGAGTTGCCTGGATTACCACTAATCAGAGAAGTTGAGTTTGCTATTGAGTTAGTACCGGGAACATCACCGATATCGATAGCTCCGTACGGAATTGCTCCAATAGAATTGAAAGAATTAAAATCTCAATTGCTAGAGTTAATGAATAGAGGTTTTGAATGACCTAGTTTTTCACCCTGGGGTGCGTTAGTACTGTTCGTAAAGAAGAAAGACGAGTCAATGAGAATTTGTATTGACTATTAATAGCTCAACAAGGTTACGTTAAAGAATGCCTAGAATAGATTATTTGTTTGATTAGTTGAAAGGGGCAACAATGTTTTCGAAGATTGATTTGAGATTTGACTATTATTAGTTGTGAGTTAAAGACTCAGATGTGCCAAAAACTGCATTTAGAACGAGGTACAGACATTATGAATTTCTTTTTATGCCTTTCGGATTGACTAATGCTCCTGCAGTCTTTATGGATTTGATGAATCAGAATTTTAGACTGTATTTAGACAGATTCATTGTTGTGTTCATTGACGACATTTTGATCTATTCACATGATGAGTCTGAGCATGCCGAGCATTTGAGGATTGTGTTACAAACCTTGAGAGATAAGCAACTGTATGCTAATTTAAGTAAATGTGAGTTTCGGCTCCGAGAAGTCAGATTTTTGGGGCATATTATTTCAACGGAAGGTATAAGAATTGATCCGAGGATGATTTCAGTCGTTGTTGACTAGAAACCTCCGAGGAATGTATTCGAAGTTAGAAGTTTTTTAGGGTTAGCTGGTTATTATCGACGTTTTGTAAAGGGATTTTTGATGATTGCTACACTGATGACCAGATTACTACAGAAAGATGTAAAATTCGAGTGGTCTGAGAAATGTCAACAGAGTTTCGATCACTTAAAAGTATTATTAACTGAGGCACCAGTGTTTGTTCAACCTGAGTTAGGTAAAGAATTTTTGATTTATAGCGACGAGTCATTGAATGGTTTTGGGTTGTGTTTTGATGCAAGAAGGAAAATTTATAGCTTATGCCTCCAGACAGTTGAAACCCCATGAAAAGAACTATCATGTAACACCCTTTACCTGTATTCAACGTCGGAACATGGTACGAGGCATTACCGAACTTACATCAATAGCATACATACAAATCGAATCATGAATTTGCATCCAAATTAAAACCATTTATATCCAATCATAAAGTCCCTAATAAAAGCCTATGAGGCCCAAATCATGCTTTAGAAATGGTACGGGACTAAACCGAGCACTTAGGAAATTTCTACAAAACTTAGAAAATTTTTGTCATGTACAGGGTTCACATGCCCGTGTGGTTTGGGACATGCTCATGAGGGTAGGTCGTGTGGTCACACAAGCCTATGTCCCTAACCCATGTTTCTAGCTTGCAAATCATGAACAAATTGAGGTCACATGGCCATGTCACACGCCCGTGTGCTAGGCCATGTGGTTAATTTAATTTTCATTAAATAGGTGCAAACTTCACACGGTCGAGACACACGCTTGTGGCTGAGGCCGTGTCCCTCACACGGCTGAGACACACGCCCTTATCTTTGCCTGTGTGCTCAAATTTGAGCATTCTGTTTCTCAAAATTTAGGTGTAGGGGACACACAGCCAAAGCACATGCCCACGGGGTAAGCCGTGTGTCACACACAGCCTAGACCCATGCCCGTGTGTCACACACAGCCTAAACCCACGCCCGTGTGTCTACCCGTGTGGACAAAATAAAAGCTATTTACCAAGCCATTTGCCATCTTCATTTACACCTACACATGCACACGTTCAAGGCATAATTAATAAAACACTTGGAAAACCAATACTCCACAAAACAAGGTCAATTCATGTCATTTATCAAGCGTTTATAAACCTCATCACACAAGGGACAGTTGTAGATGCATGCATATATATATATACAAGCTTACAACCAATTCAACCAAAATGAGCCAAGTAACATGGCCAAATACCACATCAAGTCTTTGAAAATTACAAGCAAATACATTTTTCCAAATTCATAATGACACATATAACAAAATGACCAAGTCCCTATACATGTCGTACTGTCAAAATGTTTAAAATCATTAATACCCAAAATGACAGATTATAGTGTGAGGCGATCTCCCATAAATCTACAATTCGAGCTCACTTGCTGACATTATAAAACATGAAAATAAAATGGTGTAAGCTATATAGCTTAGCTCATATGAAATAAATAAGCAAACCTTACCATACATTGACATGCAAGTAATATAACATAAGGTAATGTAATTTTCCATAATCCCATGATCAAAATTCATTACTATCACAGACTTACCTTAAAATTGTGATATCACAAATTAATAATCATAAGCTTTAAGTACATACCTGTACCATCTCAAAATAATTTCTTACACATTCTCATCTTTTTCATACCCAATGAACCACTCAGAATAATAAATTCGGATACTCAGGAAACCTTGACCACAAGGTGCCACATATGTAGCCATTGCTACCTCTATCTCATAACACATAAATGCTCGCTCTCGAGCCATTAACGGGCCTGCTCACACAAGCTGTCAATTAAGACGTAGCTACACGGTGTTGCTCACACAAGCTGTCAAGTAACCGCAACATATGCCAGTATACTCAGCCACCGGTAGGACGCATAGGACTAGCACCTGGAATCACATAACATATAAGTGACATGTCACTTGTATCGTAATCTATTCCTAAGGTTCGATTGGGATTTCTTGCTTGCCAAATCATCATCAAATGTGTCCGTAAGGTTGATTACACAATTCATGCATAATTAAAGCAAGTAAAATACATTTAAAGTAAAGCTTATTTAACATACAAACTTACCTTGGTTACAAAAAGGGCAAAAGCATCTATTCGTTAATTATTTTGTCTTTCCCTCGATCTAGATCCAAACTTTGTTTTTCTTGATTTATAATGTCAAATTCAACTTATTTAATCATCACATTATTCAATTCAGCCCAAAAAACACATTATGGAAAAATTTATAGTTTTGCCCCTAACTTTTCATCATTTTACAATTTAGTCCCTAGGCTCGTAAAATGAATTTCATTCAATTTCTTCAAAACCCAACCTAGCTGAATGTTTTTTGTACTCATAACAGCCCATATTTTTCATTTATTCACACTTTTCTACACACTTTATAGATTTTTACAAATAAGTCCCTATTTGACATTTTCACCGAAAATCACTTCACAAAAGTCGTTCAACAAACAACAAACATGCATTTTCTACCATCAAACATCAAAATAAAAGCATATCCAACATGCGTAATATTTTAGACTTAAATTTGCTTTCAAATTAGTCCTTGAAATAGCTAAATCAAGTTAGAACGATCTCAAAAATATAAAAATCATTAAAATGGGACAAGAACGGACTTACAATCGAGCTTGAAAGCTTGGCCAAACCCTAGCTATGTCTCCTATTTTATTTTTCAGCTATGGGGATGAAATTGAAGAAGATGACATCTGTTATTTAGTTATTTTGGCTTTATTTACCAAATTACCTATTTACCCCTCACTTAAACTTTGGAATTTTACCTACTCTATGTCCATTTTTGCCTATCCTAAAGTATAATGGTCTAATTACCATTTAAGGACCTCTAATTTAGAATTTCATAAAAATTTACTACCTTTAGCCTATAGAACTCAAATTTTGCACCTATTACAATTTAGTCCTTCTAGTCAAATTGAGTTCTCAATCGATAAAATTTCTTAACAAAATTTTTACAGATTATTCTATCATGCTGTAGACCTTAACAAAATAGTAAAATAATTATTTCTACTTCAGATTTGTGGTCCCGAAACCACTGTTCTGATTTGACCCAAAAATGGGCTGTTACAACTCTCCCCCTTTAGAAATTTTCGTCCCAGAAAATCTTACCAGAAAAGAGGTTAGGGTATTGTTTACTCATAGCTTCCTCGGTTTTCCATGTAGCCTATTCGACCCCGTGTCATTGCCACAAAACTTTCACTAGGGCTATGTTTTTATTTCTCAACTGTATAACCTATCGAGCTAACACTTTGATCAGTTCTTCACATATGTCATATCGGGTAGAATCTCAATCTTTGTTGGAGAAATAACTTTGATTGGTTCTTCACCATATGTCATTTCAAGTCGAACACCATTGTACTAGACTGAACTTAGTGAGAAAAATATTCATGGGGTTAATTTGATCTGGGAGACTGAAGATAAAGTGAAAGTAATTCGTGATAGTTTAAAAGCAGCTTCAGATCAACATAAATCATACGCCAATTTAAAACGTAAACACATTCAATTTCAGATCAGTGATGAAGTGTTTCCAAAAGTGTCTTCGTGGAAGAAAATACTTAGATTTGGTCGTAAAGGTAAATTGAGTCCGTGATTCATCGGGCCATAGGACCACTGGCATATCGGTTAGCATTACCATTTGAGTTAGTGAAAATTCACAATGTATTTCATATGTCAATGTTGCGTAGATATCATTCGGATCCATCACATGTAATTTCTCCTGCAGAAATTGAAATTCAACATAATATGACGTACAATGAAGAACCGATCAAAATTTTAGCTCAAGAAGTTAAACAATTGATATATAAAAGCATAGCTTTGGTGAAAGTACATTGGAAACGACATGGTGTCAAAGAGGCTACGTGGGAATGCGAGGAAGCTATGAGAAAATGGTACCCTAACATATTCACTAGTAAGATTTTTGGGGACAAAAATCCCTAAGGGGGAGAGTTGTAACAACCTATTTTTAGTCAAATCAAAATAGTGGTTTCGAGACCACAAATTCAAGGTAAAAATATTTATTTTATTATTATTTTAATGTTTACAGTATGATAGAATAATTGTGTGAAAATTTCGTTAAGAAATTTTATTGTTTGATTAGTCAATTTGATAAAAAGGACTAAATCGCGTAAAGTGTCGAAGTGGAGTCCTATTAGATAAAAGTATCTAATGCCTTTGGAATTAAATATTTAAAGTCCTTAAGTGGTAATTATACCATTAATAAAATAAGTGGACAATTATAGACAACCATTAAGTGATTTTATGTTTTAATATTAAGGTTATTTGGTAATTGGTAAATAATTGTTAATTACATAAAACAAATCAAAATGATAATGCTTCATCTCATCTAGCTGAAAATATTGAAACAGAATCACCATAGAAGTAGCTTGAAGCATTGGCCATTTATCCTTGTGCATGTAAGTCCAATTTTGTCAAATTTTTAATGATTTCTATGTTTTTGAGATCGTTGCAACCAGGTCTAGCTAGCCCAGGGACTAATTTGCAAAATTGTTAAAGATTTTGAATGTTTCCATTGATGAATAAGCATGTATTTTGAAATTTCTTGATAGATTATGAATGCTTGTTGATATATAAGTTTTGTTATGTGATTTTTAATAAATATTCAGGTAGGCTTGGGATGTGATGAAATTGAAAGAATTTTGTTTTACGAGCCTAGGGACTAAACTGTAAAATTATTGAAATATTAGGGGCAAAAGTGTAAATGTTCTTTAATGAGTGTTTTGGATTAAATTGAATCGAGAGATAATTGAATAAGCTAAATTTGATATTATATAGATCAAGAAAAACAAAATACAGACTTAGATTGGGAAAGAATAAATTCTCAGATTAGTTGATCCTTGTCGTCATTTTTATGTCTGAGGTAAGTTCGTATGTAATAAGCATTGTTATAATTATGTTTTAAATGCTTTGATATTATATGAATTGTGAATTCGACTCAACAAATACGTTTGAAGATGATTCGTCATTCGAAATCCTAGTTGAACCTTAGGAATTGATTAAGATACTAGTGACATGTTATTAGGGGATACATTGATTCGGCTTTGGGCCACGGTATCAGCATTTCAGGTGCGAGTTTCATTGATTTGGCTTTGAGCCATGATAGTTGCACTTCGGGTGCATGATACATTAAGTTGGCTTCGGGCCATGATTTGAGCAATTAGTGTGTGAGATTCCTGAGCATTCGACTTCTATTCCAAATGGTTAAACGGGTATATTGCATATGTGAATTGTAACATCCTGATTTTGGGCTTAGTCGGAACAGTGGTTTCGGGACGACAAATTCGACGAGGAAAATTTCATTTTTATTATTTTTTTATGGTTTAAGATTTCACGGAATGATTTAGTGAAAATTTTGTTCAAAAATTTCGACGTTTGGGCACTCAATTTCGTCAAAAAGACTAAATTGTAAAAAGTGCAAAAGTTTAGTTTTACATGTTAGAAGTGTTTAATTGTTATGAGTTTTTAAATCAAAGGTAACTGATTTGCTATTTGAGTTGTGTCTTATTATACTATGAATGGACAATTGGTACTATGGATAGTGAGATCGGCACTTCAAGTAAGTTCGTATATAAATAATCTATTGATTCTTTTTATGTTAATATATTTTGATATCACATGAAATGTGGCTGCCTATCAAATGGTTATTTGATGTAAATTATGAATTTAAATTGATTACGAACAATTTAATAAAATGTTGAAAAGTGAGGAATTTCTCGATTGAACCTTCGGAATAGAAATGATACAAATGAGCTATTGTGAGGTCACGTGTGTAGTACTAAGTGCAGGCTACTACGTGTACCATATTGTTGGTCGCATGTGTAGTACTAAGTGCAGGCTACTATGCGTACCTGATAACTTCGATCACGTGTGTAGTACTAAGTGCAGGCTACTATGTGTATCAGATGGTTAGGTCACGTGTGTAATACTAAGTGCAGGCTACTACGTGTACCGGATAATTGGTCGCATGTGTAGTACTAAGTGCAGGCTACTATGCGTACCAGAAACCTTCGGCTACAAGTGTGGAAATGAGAAAATGTGTAGGCAATTGTGTATGTGTTATTATTCCGATGAGTTCAACGAGAAATCGATTAAGTGAAAATAAATGTGAAAGTGATTATGTGATGAACAAGTGCAAGTATATGTTTATTTAAATTTATGAGCAATATGATCGATATTTGAGCGAACCTCAGTAAAATGGAATGGATTAAGTGAAATTGTGCAAAAGTGAACTTTAGTAGTAAAACAGTGTTGATAGCAGCAGTGCATGAATTTGAAAATTTACCAAAAATTGTGCAAGTTGAATTAAATTTCAAATAAAATATGTAATTAAATTTTATTGAATCTATTTTCACATAAAAAAAACAGGGAAGCAAAAGAATTCCATATTATGTGATATTTGAATTCTTGTGAGACAGTGTCTGAATGAATTCGAGATCCCCTGTTCTGACTTGGAAAAATTTTTAACAATTATATAAAAATAATTTTGGGGTATAATTTATATGCCTAGAATCTTGGATGAGTATAATTTTAATAAAAACAAACGAGAACATCATCCGAGTTTTGTACTATGAGATAAATAAATTTTAGTGAAGAAAGGTCGAATCTGTTAAACAGCGAAACAAGGGATACTTTGAATAATAAACTGTACTTATTGGCTGGACCAAAAATTCTGAAAATTTTATGGTGGAAAGATATATGAGTCTAGTTTTTTGGGAAAATTTACGGATCTTAATTTGGAGTTCCGTAGCTCTAAGTATAAATGATTTAGTGACTGTTACTCAAGAAAACAACTTAACCAGAACATGTGTAAATTTACAAATGAGTTAGTTTCATGTGAGCTTACTAAGCATAAATTTTACCCCCTCCTTTCTATTTCTTTTAGTGTTGTCAGGTTAGCTCAGGGTTAGAGACCGTCAGAGGCAGCATCACACTATCAAGCCAACACCTTGATAGTATGAACACATATGCTAGAATTATCAAGTGAGTGGCATGTATAGGGACCTAATTTTATAACATGTGTTATTATAATTTGGCCAAATATATTGGTCTTTAGTGAGCTAATGATTCTGACTTATAAATCTAGTTATTTATGTTATGTTTGATATTGGTGATGTGCATATGCTTGGTTGTCATGCATGGTTGGTAATAAGTTGTTTAAGTTGTTTAATTGATGAATTAAGTTTAGTAACACTTCTTGCTCAACTCCAGTGATAGTCTCGGGTATGGGGGCGTTACATTTAGTGGTATCAAAGCTATGGTTTAGTCGGTTCTCAGACTAATCTAGCATGTGTAAAAGTCCAACTATACATGTCTCCGATCCGTGATAGTGTGATGTCTCTCGATGCGTATGAGAGCCATTTTGTTTAGACAAAGGTACTCTCCAACTGAGCTATACCAATCATGTTGAATGTGATGCTAAAATATTCGAGTAAAGTATAGTCATGACGAACTGAAACTTGGAAAGGTGCGAATGAAGATTCATGAAATGTGTACATGGTGAAATAAGTTTATTTATGATTAATAGATAATTCCATGATGTATATGATCGATTTATTTGAACAAATGCATGTGTTTGAGTAACTTATCAAAAATATTGATAAGATGAATATTCATGTATATTGGTTGGGATGATTATGATTGGTAAGCTTGTATAACTTGAGTAAATGTATTAAATTGCTTGGATTGATATATATAATTGAATGATATGTATATGATGATGTGTAAGATAAAAGTTTAGACTGTAATATACTTATCCATGTTTGTTTGGCCCTTATATGATATTATGTGCTTGACTTGTCTGATTTAATGAATGCATAACTAATATTATCTAGGAAACATTGAAATACATGTATAAGTACACTTCTTTAAATGAGATAACTAAAAAGTGAGTGTAAAGTTAATATGAATGTTAGTTACTCGAAATGAATGACATGATTGAAATATGATTGCTATGATGAAAACTGTGTTACATTTGTATATGAGAGTTGAGTCAGAGGCCCTACGACCCCTCCCCCTTACCAAAGTGGTGTTTTATAAGGGAATTCCTGAGATTTATGTTGAATGAGTTTCCAGGTGAGAAACCAAAGAGTTCAATGATGGAATGGTTATAAGCATGATTAGAGATTGAGAATGGGTTGATAAGTACAGACATGAGCTAAAAAGATATCGGATTGATAGAAAGATTGTTTAATTTTCGCAACATCCCAGTTAGCGAAAAAGTTAATTTTGGTAAAACAATCTATCCGGGTGTGATGTCGAGAAATGTATTGATTGAAATTCCCCCATGAACTGGTTTTCTTAGTGAAGGGAATATTATGGAACTTGGGATGGTAGAAATAGTTAAAGGAATAATATTCGAAATAAGGAAATGTTCCCTAATCTTAACGTTAGATGAATGTGTTGTTATTCTAATTGAATTATAATCTGCATGGTTCTATTTTTCTCTGGTATTTTGTTATATTCCGCCTGTTGGGAATCAATGAGAAATTGTGTATGGTGCCATGATTCTATTTCTACCGATCATTGCTCTGATTGATTTTATATATATACGAGAAGCATATAGTTCCGGTTGTATTTGTTGTCAGTGGTTTGGAATGATGTTATTCTAGATTTCTTTTCTTTAAAAAAAACTATTGGGGACTTTCATATTTTTATGAGTTTGGTTCTCGTTCTTCTGATGCAGTGCTGTAAATTGGATTTACGTATCATGGATTTCTTTATCTTGGATTTCTTTATTCTTGCTTCTTTGTTTCAGATTTCTCTATCTTGGTTTTTCTGGATATTTTATCTTGTAAATTGTTGATCATGGCTTGCATTTAGAGCATGACTTTCAGCTTGTGATTGATGTATATAAAGAACAAATATGACTATACCTCTGAATTCATCCTGATAATGTGGTGAAATTTCAAGTCCCAATGTGTATGGTGAATTTCCTTTCTCAAGTAAGTTAATCGGAGTTAATGTATTCAGTTGATGTATCAGTATTACTTATGCTAATGCATTTGTTATGGTCTTCGAGTAGCATGATGAGTGAATTTGGAATGATGCATGTTGAATCGTTCTGTTGAGTAGAAGAGAGAATTTCTTGAAATATCAATTACGGATGAATAAGGTCGACTTGATTGTTCAATCTGTATGGAGTATATGTCTAGAACTTAATGAGATGTGCATACTTGAGAATAAGAAGATCTGGTATTGATAATATGAAGATAATCTGGGTATAAAAAAAATGCTGAAATGATCATTGTTTATCTTTGAGTACAAATTCTTGAAATGTTGAAAGTTTAAAGATGTATAGCAAGAATCATCAGAATTATTTTTACCGTCTGGGAATTAGAATGGAAATAAAAAAGGTTAATATGGATTTTCTTGTCTGAGTCGTTCCTGTCCTTGAAAGAGGAAAGTAATATGTAGTTTTGTTAAATGTTATGAGATATGCAAATTATGCTGGTATACCCAAATGTCTACTCAGCAGATTTATAGGATTTCATGTCTTTATGAATGTTAGATATCATGGAATTTTAATCTCCACCAATCGGATTGAGATCCTAGTTTCATATCAAGATTTCTTTGGAAAGCCAGAAGAGGTTTGAAATAAAAAGTAACTGAGGGTTGAATTGAAAAATAATTGGACTGTGTGAAATTATAAAGAGTATGACGCCGAGATGAATTGACTTGTTTTTCTATTTGAATCCGAAAAGATTCGGGTGCGAATGTATATGTAACATGATGGTATGGATCAGACTTTTGAGTACATAAGCTTTTTAGTAGAGATTAAGTTTTAGAAAAAGTATTGTAAAGTGAATACCACTTACGATTTTTGTTTGTAAAATTTAAAGAGAGAGGTAGTAAAAGTTTAGTCTGAGTGAAAGTTCTTTGAAATCGATTATAGGATTGAGGAAGCCAATTGAAAAACCAAAACCGCTTTTCTGGTAAGATTTTCGGGGACGAAAATCCCTAAAGGGGGAGAAATGTAACATCCTGATTTTGGGCTTAGTCGGAACAGTGGTTTTGGGACCACAAATTCGATGAGGACAATTTTATTTTTATTATTTTTTATGGTCTACGATTTCACGGAATGATTTCGTGAAAATTTCGTTAAAAAATTTCGACGTTTGGGCACTCAATTTCGTCAAAAGGACTAAATTGTAAAAAGTGCAAAAGTTGAGTTTTACATGTTAGAAGTGTTTAATTGTTATGAGTTTTTAAATCAAAGGTCCTTAAATGGTAATTAGACCATTTTGAAGCTTGTGGACAAAAATTGGACATGGATGGAATTTTTTTGAAAGTTTAGTAGTAAGGGCATTTTGGTCATTTGCATATTAAGTGAAATAAAATGGGAAAAATAACACAAAATGGTCATCTTCTCCATATGGAGGCCGAAATTAGCATGGGGGAAGCCATGGCTAGGGTTTTCAAGCTTTCCAAGCTCAATAGTAAGTCCATTCTAGCCCCGTTTTCCATGTTCTTTACGTTTTTGGAATCCCGGTAACTTGATTAAGCTTATGCTAGCAATAATTCAACCTAGGCTTCGTATTTGGATACCCATAGGTGAAATTTGTGTATTTTGGTGTTTTATGATAGAATATGAGGTTTTAAATTATGTTAGACAACTTGTGCTACTCGATTTTAAGTGAAAACGAGTAAAAGGGCTTAATCGGTAAAAATACCTAATAGTCATAAGTGCATGTTAGAGTGAGAATTTGATGTTGTCATAGAAGGGAAAAATGATCAGCATTTCATAAAACATAAGAATAAGGGATGAAGTTTAATTCCCGAGCCTAGGGGCAAAAGTGTAATTATGCAAAAGTTTAGGGGCAAAATGGTAATTTGCCAAAGTTCGTATGATAATAATAATGCAATGTTATGTTTGAATTATATTTCTTACTATTATTTCATATATTGTATGATTTAATATATTGGAAAAGTTGATGGAATGGTGTTTATGATGTGGAAATATGACATGAAAGAATGTTACATTGAATGCAAGAAAATGATAATACATGACAAGTGATATATGAAATATGTGATATATGTTATGTAAATTCTTAAAAGCTGATTTGCTATTTGAGTTGTGTCTTATTATACTATGAATGGACAATTGGTACTATGGATAGTGAGATCGACACTTCAAGTAAGTTCGTATATAAATAATCTATCGATTCTTTTTATGTTAATATATTTTGATATCATATGAAATGTGGCTGCCTATCAAATGGTTATTTGATGTAAATTAAGAATTTAAATTGATTACGGACAATTTAATAAAATGTTGAAACGTGAGGAATTTCCCGATTGAACCTTCGGAATAGAAATGATACAAATGAGCTATTGTGAGGTCACGTGTGTAGTACTAAGTGCAGGCTACTATGTGTACCAGATTGTTGGTCGCATGTGTAGTACTAAGTGCAGGCTACTATGCATACCTGATAACTTCGATCACGTGTGTAGTACTAAGTGCAGGCTACTACGTGTATCAGATGGTTAGGTCACGTGTGTAGTACTAAGTGCAGGCTACTATGCATACCAGATAGCTTCAGCTACAAGTGTGGGAATGAGAAAATGTGCAGGCAATTGTGTATTTGTTATTATTCCGATGAGTTCAACGGGAAATTGATTAAGTGAAAATAAATGTGAAATTGATTTTGTGAGGAACGAGTGCAAGTATATGTTTATTTAAATCTATGAGCAATATGCTCTATATTTGAGCGAACCTCGGTAAAATGGAATGGATTAAGTGATATTGTGCAAAAGTGAACTTTAGTAGTAAAACAGTGTTGGACAGCAGCAGTGCATGAATTTGAAAATTTACCAAAAATTGTGGAAGTTGAATTAAATTTAAAATAAAATATGTAATTAAATTTTATTGAGTCTATCTTCACATAAAAGAAATAGGGGAAGCAAAAGAATTCCATATTATGTGATATTTGAATTCTTGTTAGACAGTGTCTGAATGAACTCGAGATCCCCTGTTCTAACTTGGAAAAATTGTTAAAAATTATATAAAAATAATTTTGGGGTATAATTTATATGCCTAGAATCTTGGATGAGTCTAATTTTAATAAAAACAAACGAGAACATCATCCGAGTTTTGTACTATGAGATAAATAAATTTTAGTGAATAAAGGTTGAAGCTGTTAAACAGAGAAACAGGGGATACTTTGAATAATAAACTGTGCTTATTGGCTGGACCAAAAATTCTGAAAATTTTATGGTGGAAATATATATGAGTCTAGTTTTTTGGAAAATTTATGGATCTTAATTTGGAGTTCCATAGCTCTAAATAATAATGATTTAGTGACTGTTACTCAAGAAAATCGCTTAACCAGAACATGTGTAAATGTACAAATGAGTTAGTTTTATTGTGGGAAGCATGTTAGTAAATTGCTTATTATTATTTCATGTGAGCTTACTAAGCATAAAGCTTACCCCCTCCTTTCCATTTCTTTTAGTGTTGTCAGGTTGGCTCAGGGTTAGAGACCGTCGGAGGCAGCATCACACTATCAAGCCAACACCTTGACAATATAAACACATATGCTAGAATTATCAAGTGAGTGGCATGTATAGGGACCTAATTTTATAACATGTGTTATTATAATTTGGCCAAATATATTGGTCTTTAGTGAGCTAATGATTCTGACTTATAAATCTAGTTATTTATGTTATGTTTGATATTGGTGATGTGCATATGCTTGGTTGTCATGCATGGTTGGTAATAAGTTGTTTAAGTTGTTTAATTGATGAATTAAGTTTAGTAACACTTCGTGCTCGACTCCGGCGATGGTCTAAGGTACGGGGGCGTTACATGAATCGGTGAGAAATAGATACGTATCAGTATAAGTATGTACGGAAAACTATTCAATCAACGAATTAAATGAATTTGAGAGCTTATGATTAATTATATGGTTAAACTCTATGTTAACTAGGTGATTATTGTTTAAATGCAATTTATGTCATTTATTTTGAAATGTAAATGAATGGTGATATTTATTTCTTATTATCATACAAGCTTACTAAGCTATAAAGCTTACATTGTTTATTTTTCCGTGTTTTATAGTGATTTCTAAGCTAGCTCGAATTTGGGGATCGTCTGAGACTACATCACACTATCAAGCTATCAATTTGGTACTTTTAAGCTTATGTTTTGAGTATATGGCATGTATACGGTTTTGGCCATTTTGATTATGAGTTAAATAAAGATTTTGGCCATTAGAATTGGCTTGTAAATGTTTATGTTTTGACTTGTAAATATAGCCATGAGAGTTGGCTTAATTTGGTTGTTTTGGTTATGTATAAATATGTGCATATATGTTTTATGTTGTGAGTTTATGGATGAATATATAATGCTTGGGAATTATAAAGATTAGGATGTTAAGTGGTTGATTTTAGAGTAGTTACATGTTTGTGGTTTTGATGCAAAGTGATGCAAGTTTAGAAATGTATAATTAGTTGATTTGTAAGTGTGAATTGGTATAAATGGTATAGCATGTATTTCTTTTGTGTGCATGGAGAATGAGAGAATAGAATTTGCATGAGGTATGGCTAAATTGGTTGATTAAAATGCCTTTTAATGTTTTGTTTTGGTGCCATTTGGGTTAATAAAGTTGTGCACAAGTTTGGGTTGCAAAATGGCTTGTTAAATAGCCTATTTTTGTCCACACGGGCGTGTGTCTCAGCCGTGTGTGATACACGGTATGTACACGGCCATGTGTCCCCTGGCATTGAAATTAAAAATCAAGTTAGTATGCTCCACGTGGCCTCATACTCGGGCATGAGACTTGGCCGTGTGGCATAAGTCAGCATACCCTACAAATTTCGCAAGGCCTAGCACATGGCCTGGCACACGGGCGTGTATGGCCATTTTTAGGGCACACGGGCTAGCCACACAAGCGTGTATGTTGGTCGTGTGACCCAAGTAAAAGAGTTATACGGGGTTAAACACGAGTTGGGACATAGCCATGTGATCCCATTTCGAGTGTTCATATAGCCTATGACATGGGCGTGTCTGTTAACCGTGAGAGACACACAGTCGGGCCACACAGGCGTGTGTCCCCTATTTTTGATAAAATTTTCTAAGTACTTCAAAAGTTTCTAAAGTTATCGATTTAGTCTCGAACCACTCCTAATGCATGTTTAGGGCCTAGTAGGCTCGTATTACGGATAAAATATTTGATTGTGAATGAAATGTATATGATTTAATTCATTGTATATGAAACATATGTTTAAAATGTGGTTTAAGTTTGGTAATGCTCCATAACTCTATTCTGGTGTTGAATACGGGTGAGGGGTGTTGCAGTGTTGGAGAGTGCTGGCTTAACACTATCGGTATGGGATATGTCAAACTCTTTGAGTCAAAGTGAAGAGTTATTAGGAGATCCGCTTATCCAACTAAAAAGAACATGTGATTAAGGTTTTGTTTTACAAAATATTATGTTTTACTATTTTAATCTAACTGACAATGAGTATTCGTGAACCAAGCTTCGCATAAGTAAGGCGAATGCAGTTCGTAGTATAGTAACCTTGCTAAAACTTTTTTTAACTTATGTTTTGTGCATGCTATATGGTGTTTTTGTATATTCACTAGGCTCGCAAGAGCTTACATACTATTTACTAAACAGTATAGGTAGCTAGATTGCATGATTATTAGCAGCAAAATGAGTGATCCAGGCGAAGCATAAATACTGAACAAGTGGTACAAACAAACTCTAGACTTAAAGGCAATGTGGGATTCCGATTGTGCTTAGTGATATCTTCCTATCTATAGGCTTCACCAATTATTCTAATACTTAGTTTTATTTTATGTTTTTATTTAATATCTCATGCGAACCGATAAAACCATATATAAATACCAGAATTTTAAATATATATAGTTCAAAGATTTGTTTAAATGTTTTCTTAGTTTACAAGTTCATGATTAAGTACTTAACAAAGTGTTCGCCACAAGTAAAAGCATGAAATAATCAAAACTGAAAAACTTATACAGAGTTCGCCAAAGTTTCTACGAAGTGACAAGGTTATTGAACGATGCAAAGTGTGAACCCAAAATGATTGGCGAATTGCTACCTACGAACCCTTAATAATTTATAATACGTGAAATAGGAGAGACCTTATGAAACATGTTTACAGATTCTAAATGCATGAGGGGGTCTTTCTCAAGGACCTACCCTGTTTAAGGAAATTTACCCCATAAAAGACTTAGAATGCGTGAGTTATGCAAGGTAAGAACCCAATATCAAATCATTGAACTATTGTGTCCTGTTGGTACACTGTTTTGCAAAATTTAGGGTCTCCATGTTCTTCATTGTAACACCCCTAACTTGTATTCATCGCCGAAACAGGGTTATAGAGCATTACTAGAGTTTATAATTCAATTACAGTTAATTCATGTCATTTACTATTCATTTCTGATAATCAATCACAATCAATCATAATGCCCCTTATATGGGTCCTCCAGGCCCAAAATACATATTAGAATCGAGTCAAAACTAAACCGAAATAACAAAAAAAATTTCACAAAATCTCAAAATTTTTCATAAGTGCAGGGGACACACGCCTGTGTGGTCAAGCCGTGTGGCTCACACGGCCAGATGACACGCCCATGTCTTAGGCCGTGTGCACATTCGATATGAGGCACAAGGTCGTGTCCCAACCCATGTTTAAATTCAGGTAGCTACAGACTTGTTTCACACGGCCTCCCACACGCCTGTGTGCTAGGCTGTATGGATAATTAAATTTCAAAAATATGTGCAGCATTCACACGGCTGAGACACACGCCCATGCTTCTACCCATGTGACCAATTTTGGGCATTCTGTTTCTCAATTTTTAAGATGTAAGGGACATGTGGCCAAACAACATGTTCGTGCATATAGCCATGTGTCACACACAGTTGACACACGCCCGTGAGTCTACCCATGTAGACGAAAATAGGCCATTTTCATGACCACTTTTCCCAAATTATCTTCAACCTACACCAATACATACATAGATATACCAACCAATTCAAGACATTAAAACCAAGGCAAATGTGATATTTTTGGTTTTTGGTGATCATATTTGATAAGTGTGCGATTAATTGTTGAGTGGCATCATTTGTAGGTTCGTGGCTAAAGAGATCATGGCATGTTTTAGTACCAGGTGCGTACCTGCACTGCACACAGTTGACCGGCAAATCCCGAAATGCCGGAAAGCTGAAATGCTGAAAAGCTGAAAGTTTGGCTACAATAGTCTTGCGAGTGCGCGAACACTCGTAAGGGGGGAAACTGATAGGTTATCAAAGGCCCCATGAACGATTCCATGGACTTGGACCATGTATTGGCCAACCAGGCCAAAATAGGCTAAATGGGCCTGAAGGGCTGTAGGGCCCATAATAGGCAAAATTAGAAATTTGATACTATGTGATGAAAACTTATATGATTGCATGACTATGAGTGTGATTGGGCCTGACGGGCCATATGAAAGTGATTGAGCCCGATGGGCCATATGAATGTGATTGGGCCCGATGGGCCATATGAATGAGATTGGGCCTAAAGGGGGCAAATGAATAAGTATGGATATATTAGTGTTTAGTAAGGGGTTGTGGACCCATTTTTTTGGTAACTACTCAATGAGGCATAAAACTTAAATAATTAATTAATTGCGACTGTGGACGAGTCATAAGGTTAAGGTGTGGCAATGGGTATATGCATGTCTAGGATTGGAGCTAGGGAGAGCTTGGTACTTAAGCGGTCTTAATGACTCACCTCCTCTTCTTTGGGATCCTACCTGGTGCATAGTATCTGTTCACTTTAGCCAACGAGGACTTGTTAACGGACCAAGGTAAGTAATAAACCCATAATAAAAAGAAATTACCGAAAATGCCCTTAAGGGCCAAAATGACTAAAATAGCCCTATATGTGGAATGTAAGATTTATGGATGTTACATGTATACCTAATGCATTCATATGATATTCTGTTTAGGTTGAATATGGGTTGGGAATTATGGAACGGAGGAAGTATATGAGGATCGCATGGTTGCTTAACGACCGTGGATCCACCGATGGCTATTAAGCCCAATATTCGATTAGCAGCATGCTGCAATGAAGGTAGTACCACAATCGGGCTACCATTAGAGTGTATCGGATGGGTGAGTCGATATTTATATCCCCACATGGTGTGTATCAGGGGATGGAGATGGTGTGTAGCTGTTGGATGGGTGGGATCCGTGCATATTTGATTGCTTTACATTTGCTCTGAAATTGAATTGGGCTTAGGCCCAAAAAGACTTGCTATTGGGTGCTTTTCTATTTGTCGAGGGTTGTACACACTGAGTTTTCAAAAACTCAAGCCCTTTTTTATTTTTCTTAAGTGATCCTCAGTAGGTGGTTAGACGGTTGGAGGGACTCCGAGGTTGCCAGCTAGCAAGACGACTTGGACTTCTTTTCTTAAGCCTATAATTTCTAGTATTTAAGTTTATTTCAGTCCGAAATGTAATAAGGCCTTTCCTCTGGTTATTATTCAAATTAGGATTATATTTATTATTATTATGTTTTATATTTGCTAGAAGTAGAACATGGTTTTCTTAAAACCATAACTGGTTTTTTTAAATACTACATTTCTGCAACTCAAATTTTAAATGACAAGTTTCATAGATCATCTATTTTAAATAAAGCTTCCGCAACTGAAAAGAGATTTTACAAAGTAATTATTATCATACAAGAAGGAATAGTTTTTCTTTAAAATACACCTCGCTTTGAAAGCAACAAATACAAGCTGGGATTTTACTCAAGGTTTTTATTTCAAAGAAGGGTTGTCAATGAAAACAAGGTTTTCGATAAAAACTTCAATGTGACACGCTGGATCTGGCCATAACGTTCGGGGCGAGTTTGGGGTGTTACATTTAGTGGTATCAGAGTCAAGTTGCAAAACTCGGGCTGGAAGTGGGCCTTGTTTTTTGGGTTTGATTTAAAAAAAAGAATTAGATCACAATGTTTTGGAAAAAGTTCTTGTTATGCGGCACACCGAGTCTCCAGCGTCGAACCAAGTAAGTTCTTTTATTATTAAGCTTGTTTAATTTGATATACTGGAGATAGTTAGTAGGCTACTGGGGTACTTTAGATGATTATACTAAGGCTTTTAGTTGGAGTGAAACTAAGGATTTACGAAGACAACTTTCTTTTTAATACTTTCATAAAACATCAGCTTAATTATTGAAACTAATTAAAACTTTATAAAATTTCTAATCCAGATAATACGTGAATCAACAATAAGTGCTAGAAGAGGTGCAAGAGGCCATGGCCAAGGCCGCGAAGGTGTTAAGGCTGAATCGTCGGCATTAGGCCATATGCCCAATGTTGGAGTAGAAGAGGCTTCGACCTCACTCGTGGCTGAGACTGGATTGTATGATCGGGCCATGGGGGATGATGCATTATCACAAGCAATACTGAGGATTTTGGAAAGGGTCGTAGGGCGCAATAATGGCACAGGAAATCGGGGGTCAATTTCAGAGTGACTTCGACCAAATGAGGCTGAGATCTTTAAGGGCATGGCTGGTGTGGCACCTAACGTGGCTGAATACTGGTTGGAGGCCACTGAATGGATAATAGAGGACTTGGACTGTTCATCTGAATAAAAGTTCAAAGGGGCAGTGTCACTGCTTAGGGAAGTAGCTTACCAGTGTTGGTTGACAGTGAAAGGGGGCACCCAACCTGAGCAAGTCACTTAGGAGTTCTTCAAAACTGCATTTCAAGGGAAGTATGTGGGTACGATTTATGTGGATGCTAGAAGGAAGGAGTTCCTAAACTTGACCCAGGGAAACAAATCTGTGGCGGAGTATGAGGTGGAATTTCTATGCCTTAATAGGTATGCAAGAGTTATGGTGGCAACGACTATGAGCGCTGCGTTAGGTTTGAGGATGGTCTTAGGGATAGCCTTAGAGTATTGATAGCTCTACAAAGGGAGTGAATTTTCTCAGAGTTGGTAGGGAAACAAATATAGTAGAGGAGGTGAAGCACGTGAGCGCCTAAATCGGGAAAAAGAAAGGGGTAAGAATAAAAGGGAGGCTGAGACTCCTGGTATTGGATAGAGGCCTAGGGCTAAGGCCAGAGTTAATGGGCCAATGAGAGGAGGGCCTCCTGCTGTTAATCTAGGGGTGCCACCTTGTGCTGATTGTGGAAAAGGTCATATAGGCGAGTGTTGGAAGAGGACGGGAGCTTGTCTAGCTTGTGGATCTATGGAGCATAGGATCAAGAGTTGTCCTAGAAGGCTAGGTCAGGTGCCAGTAGTGGGCCGTGGTGGTGTTCAGCCACCAATGGGTGGTCAGCTACCGCCAAGGGGCCGTGGGCAGGCCAGGGGCAGTAACGGCAATGGACGTGGAAATGGAGCACCAGGCGGAGATGCAGGCCATGCTGAAGTAAGGCAGCCAGCTTTATTTTATGTTGCTCATCACTGAGAAGACGGGGATGCCCCATATGTGATAACGAGTATATTCTTTATACATGAGTTACCTTACACTACATTGATTGATATTGGATCGACACATTCATATGTTGCATGCAATATGACTGAACCTTTGCGTGATATGTTTGAAATTACTGCGAATGAGATTATGTGACAAGTCTATTAGGCCAGTTAGCGGGAGTGAATAAATTGTTTAGGGAGGTACCCTTAGTAGTCCAAGGGGTTACCTTTTTAGTGGATTTGATGGAACTGTCGTTTAGCGAGTTTGATTTAATCTTGGGTATGGATTGGCTGGTGAAACATCGAGCAACCTTGGATTGCACTGCAAACGGAATGGTGTTAAGAATAGCGGAGGATAAGGAAGTGGTGGTGATTGGTGAATGTCGGAATTATCTATCGAATGTGATTTTGGCATTAAGGGCTGAGAAGTTGGTACGAAAGGGATGAGAAGCCCATTTGGCTTATCTTAGTGATACGGAGGCTAAGAGCCCTACTGTTAAGAAGTTGAGAACAGTTAGGGAATTTTTTGATGTTTTTCCCAAGGAGCTGCCAAGGTTGCCGCCCAACGGAAAGGTAAAATTTGGAATTGAGTTGTTACCTGGTACGGCTCCAGTGCCCATCGCCCCTTACCGGATGGCACCAAGGGTGTTGGTAAAACTTAAGGCACAGATTCTGGAATTGTTGGATCAAGGTTACATCCGACCAAGTGTGTCTCCGTGGGGAGCACTGGTGTTATTCGTAAAGAAGAAAGATGGGACATTACGAATGTGCATTGACTACCGACAGTTGAACAAGTGAACTATTAAAAACAAGTACCCTCTGCCGAGAATCGATGATCTTTTCGATCAGTTTAGTGGAGCTTCCGTTCTCTTTGAAGATTAATCTGCGTTCGGGGTATCACCCATTGAGGGTTAAGGAGGCGGATGTTTATAAGACATATTTTAGAACTCGTTATGGGCACTACGAGTTCTTGGTGATGCCATTCGAGCTGACGAACGAACGTACAGCTTTCATGGATCTCATGATTCGGGTCTTCCAACCCTACCTGGATCGGTTCGTGGTGGTTTTTATAGATGACATCTTAGTGTACTCAAGAAATGAGAATGAGCATGATGCACACTTAAGGATTATGTTGCAGATTTTGAGGGAGAAGCAGCTGTATGCCAAATTCAATAAGTGCGGATTTTGGCTAAGGGAGGTTACTTTTCTAGGACATGTGGTGTCAGCTGAGGGGATTAAGGTGGATCCCCGGAAAATTAAAGCAGTGTTAGACTAGAAAACACTTAAGTCAGCGTCGAAAATCTGAAGTTTTTTGGCTTGGCAGGGTACTATAGGCGGTTTGTGGAGGGATTTTCATTAATTACTGCAACTTTAACTAAGTTGTTGAGGAATAGGGTACCGTTTGATTGGACGGACAAGCAGCAAGAGAGTTTTGGAAAGTTTAAGAAGGTTTTAACTGAGGCCCCTGTGTTGATTCAGCCAAAGCCTGGGAAGGAGTTTACAGTTTATAGTGACTATTTTTTTTAAATTCTACGTTTCTGCAACTCAATTTTTAAATGACATGTTTCATAGATCATATGTTTTAAATAAAGCTTTTGCAGTTGAAAAGAGATTTTATGAAGTAATTATTATCATACAAGAAGGAATAGCTTTTCTGTAAAATACACCTCGCTTTGAAAGCAATAAATACAAGCTAGGATTTTACTCAAGGTTTTTATTTGAAAGAAGGGTTTTCAATGAAAACAAGGTTTTCGATAAAACACTTCAATGTGACACACTAGATCTGGCCATAACGTCTGGGCTGGGTTTGGAGTGTTACAGCTAAGTTAAGGAACGAGATCACTGCCTTCCAACAAATGAATGATCAGTCCTTGTATGAGGCACGGGAAAGGTACAAAGAATTATTACGAAAATGCCCTTATCATGGAATCCCACATTGCATTTAACTTGAGACATTTTATAATGGTCTCAATGCTCACACGAGGATGGTAGTGGACGCTTCTGCTAACGGTGCTCTCTTTTCTAAGTCATATAATGAGGCTTATAAAATCTTTGAGAGGATTTCCAGCAACAATTACCAATGGCAAACCAATCGTGCTACATCAGGAAGACTAGTTGCTGGAATACATGAAGTAGACGCTCTTACTTCACTCACATCTCAGGTATCATCAATATCTTCAATGTTAAAAAATCTTACTACTAATGGGTATAATAGTTTTGTAGCACAGCCACCAAATCAATTTGAAAGTATAGCGTGTGTTACATTTGTTTGAAGAATGTCCATCAAACCCAGAATCCATGTACTACATGGGTAACTAGAACCAAAATCGAGGAAGGCATGGATTGCAATCCATTTTCTATAACCCATCGTGACGAACCACCTGAATTTTTCCTGGAGTCACCAAGGGGTTGGTACCAGTAATACTTACGCCCAACCTAGATCGACCCAGCCACCTAGTTTTCCCCAACAAGTTCAGAAACCAACCCAAGCTGAACCATCCAATAGCTTAGTAAATCTATTGAAGGCATACAAGGCCAATAATAATGCCTTAATCCTAAGTCAAGCAGCTACATTAAAAAAACCTAGAAAACCAAATGGGCCAGCTTGCAACCGAGCTCAAGAACCAACCACAAGGTGCTTTACTAGTGATATAGAGAATTCGAGGAATCCAGGGAAGAAGCATTGTAAAGCGTTGACATTGAGGAGTGGAAAGACAGTAGAGCCCAACACCATCGAAGCTGAAAAGAAGCAGGCTGATGCTCAGGATTCAGAGGAAGTTTAATAAAGTGTTGAAATTCCAGTTTCACAAGAACCAGAATCTATAAAACCCGACAAGGTAACTTCAGAACCAACTAATTCTGATCAACTAACAACTCCGTGAGATACAAAATTGCCACAGAAGACGAATCAACCAGTTCAAGTAAAGAAACCTCCACCACCCTACCCTCAAAGACTTCAGAAGCAAAAGTAAGAGATTCAATTTAAGAAGTTCCTAGACATACTTAAGCAAATTTATATCAACATCTCGTTGGTTGAAGCACTTGAACAAATGCCGAACTACCTCAAATTCATGAAGGATATCCTGTCCAAAAAATGAAGACTTGGAGAATTTTAGATGGTAGCTCAGACGAAGGAATGCAGTGCATATCTTCAAGACAAACTACCCTTAAAGTTGAAGGATCCTAGATGTTTTACCATGCAACATTAGAGCAACATATTGTGGTAAGGCATTATGTGACCTAGGTGCGAGTATTAACTCGATGCCTATGTCAATATTTAGGAAGTTGGGGATAGGTGAAGTTAGACCTACTACGGTTCCACTTCAATTAACGGATCGATCCTTAGCACATCTAGAAGGAAAAATCGAGGATGTATTAAAATGTGTGGATAAATTTATCTTCCTTGCCGATTTTTTCATTCTAGGCTTTGAAGCAGACAAAGAAGTGCCAATTATCTTAGGAAGACCGTTCTTAGCAACTGGAAGGACCCTTATTCATATGTAGAAGGGCGAGCTTACTATGCGTGTTCAAGATGATGAGGTAACATTTAATGTTTTTAATTCTATGCGATTTCTTGATAGAATTGATTATTGTTCTGCAGTATTCGATTTAGAGGATTTAATAGTGGAGAAGGAGCTCAGCTATGTTGAGGATCCGTTGGAACAAATTTTGACATCAGATCCTCTGAATGATAAAGAGGAGGATGAATACTTAGCGTTATTAGATGTTAATCAAAAGGGATTTAATTTGTAATCCCGTTTTGAATCTTTGGAATTGGAGAAAAGGGATTATTCCCAAACAAAAGCATCAATCGAAGAGCCACTTAAATTAGAACTCAAGGTACTACCTTCACATCTAAAATATGTTTATTTAGGCAACCTTCTACTTTGGCTGTGATTGTTTCAGCAGAACTAACTACTGAGCAAGAAGAGAAACTCATCCTAGTGTTGAAACAATTCAAGAAGGTTATTGGATGGACCATAGCCGATATTCTTGGTATTAGTCCATCTGTATGCATGCACAAGATTATCCTTGAAGATGGAAAAAAGGGACGATTGACAGACAATGAAGATTGAATCCCATTATGAAGGATGTAGTAAAGAAAAAAATCATCAGGTGGTTAGATGCAGGTATAATTTACCCTATCTCAGACAGTTCATGAGTAAGCCTGGTCCAACGCGTGCCAAAGAAAGGAGGTATCACGATCATTGAAAATAAGAATAATGAGTTGATACCGACTAGAACGGTTATGGGATGGAGAATTTGCATCGATTATCGGAAATTGAACAACGCGATTAGGAAATATCACTTTCCTTTGCCGTTTTTGGACCAGATGCTAGATAGACTCATGGGGTGAGACTATTACTATTTTCTTGATGGATACTCGAGGTATAATCAGATTGTAGTAGCATTGGAAGATCAACACAAGACAACATTCACCTGCCCGTACGATACATTTGCATTTAGGTGCATGACATTTGGTTTATGTAATGCACCTACTGCATTTCAAAGATGTATGATGTCTATTTTTATTGACATGGTTGAGAAGTATTTGGAAGTTTTTATGGATGATTTTTCAATATTTGGAGATACTTATGATGATTGCTTAGCCAATCTAGTGAAGGTACTAAGGCGATGCGAAGAAACAAACCTGGTACTCAACTGGGAAAAGTGCGAGAATGGATTGTTCTAGGGCATCAGATAACAAGACATGGAATAGACGTTGATAAAGCAAAGGTAGATGTTATTGAGAAACTCCCACCTCCAACATTTGTAAAGGGTGTTAGGAGCTTTTTGGGCCATGCTGGTTTTTATCGAAGATTTATCAAGGACTTCTCCAAAATTGCTAAACCCTTATGCAAATTACTGGAGAGGGACACAACGTTCAAATTTGATGAAAAGTGCTTAAGAGCTTTCAACGATTTGAAGAGTCGACTAGTTTTGGCACCCATAATGGTCACACCAAACTAGGATTTGCCATTTGAATTGATGTGTGAAGCAAGTGACTTCGTGATAGGAGCTGTCACAGGTCAGCGAAGGAACAATGTTTTTCATCCCATCTACTATGCAAGTCAAACTTTGACAGGAGCTGAACTGAATTATACTGTAACAGAGAAAGAGTTACTTGCTGTTGTGTTTACTTTTGACAAGTTTCAATCTTATCTTGTAGGTACGCAGGTGACTCGGCAATTAAGTATTTACTTGCCAAGAAAGACGCTAAGCCGAGACTGATCCGATGGGTACTTCTACTTCAAGAGTTCGATCAAGAAATTCAAGATCGAAAGAAAGTAGAAAATCAAGTAGCAGGCCACTTGTCTGGATTGGAGCCGCAAGAATGGAACTCTCCTCTTATACCAATTAGAGAGGCGTTTCTAGATGAACACATACTGAAGGTAAATCGTGTCCATAATACCCCTTGGTTTGCTGATATTGCTAACTATTTAGCTTTTGGTTTTATGTCGATTGATAAGACGTACTATTTCTGGGAAGAACCATAATTGTTTAAAAATTGTGCAGATCAGATGATCAGGAGATGCATGGTAGAAGATGAAATACAAAAAATTCTATACCATTGTCACTCAGCTCCAAGTGCGGGACACTTCGGAGGTACTCGTACTACGGCCAAAGTATTGCAAGCCGGATTCTTTTGGCCAACACTATTGAAGGATGCATATGCTTACGTAAAGAGTTGTGATTGATGTCAAAGGGTTGGAAATGTCACCAACAGAAATGAGATGCCTTGAACAAATATCATTGAGGTAGAATTGTTTGATGTATGGGGTATTGACTTTCTTGGTCCTTTCCCTCTATCCTTTGGTCACAAGTACATATTGGTAGTAGTAGACTATGTGTCTAAGTGGGTCGAGGTTGAAGCTTATCTGACAAATGATGCTAGGGTTGTGATGAAGTTCTTGCAGAAACACGTGTTCACAAGGTTTGGAACCCCAAGAGCTATTATCAGTGATGAATGGTCCCATTTTTGTGAACAAGTGGTTGAAATGGTTATTAGATAAACATGGAGTGAAACACAATGTCGCTACAGCTTACCATCCGTAGACGAATGGGCAAGCTGAACTGGCAAACAAGGAGATCAAGGGCATACTTGAAAAGGTAATTTGCCAAAACCGATGGGATTGGTCCAAAAGACTGAATGATGCTTTATGGGCTTACAGAACAGCATATAAGACACCTTTAGGGATGTCACCCTACAGGTTGGTCTTTGGACAAGCCTATCATCTGCCCTTGGAGTTAGAGCACAAAGATTACTCAGCCCATCGACAACTCAACTTGGATCTTAAGCTTGCTAAAGAGAAACAAATGCTCCAACTCAATGAGCTAGAGGAATTCCGAATGTTCTCATACAAAAATGCCAAATTACTCAAGGAGAGACATAAGAAATGGCATGACAAGCACATTCGAGTTCGAGAATTTGAAGTAGGTTAGCAAGTTTTATTATTTAATTCCGAACTAAGGTTCTTTCCAGGTAAACTAAAATCACATTGGTCTGGTCCATTTACGATTCATCGCATCTATCCATATGGAGTTGTTGAACTCCAAGGTAAGGGAGGTAATTTTGAAGTTAATGCTCAGCATCAGAAACATTACTGGGGAGATAAGACTGAAGGGAATCAAATTTCGTTCATTTTATCGGATGTTTAAATTTTCTTATTTTCTTTTTTAGTAAATGATTTAGGGTATATTTTTGGGATTAGTATGTTTAAAAAAATTCTGTCTAGGAGATTGGAACTTAAGTGGGACCGCTTGTGACCCTTCCAATCTTTCCTCGGAATTGATTTTAACATAATTTTCCAAGAAATTATTCATTAAATAGAAAATAAAATTTTTAGTTTTTCAAATAAAAGGGTTAATTTTCACTCAAGTCTTAAATTGCAACTCAATTTCAAATTTTCATTAAGTCTGGGGACTTAATTGAATTCTTTTTAAAATTTGGTTGCTCTTTTTGTAAATAATAAAAATTAGATGCCTCTTTTTGTAAATATTTTCAAAATGCTTCTAGAATAAATGTTTTTTTTTAATTTAATAAAAAAAAAAGATGATAATTATTAATATATAATTATATCCATTATAATATATATTAATTATTCTGAACTTTATATAGAGTTAGGATTAGTTTTAATTTAATCATATTTTATTTGATAAGTTTTTATCTTAATAAATTAATAGCAATTAATAATTTAATATGTATTTTATTAATTATTAATTGTTGTTAACTCTAAGTAGAATTAGAACTTAGAATTTTTAATTATTAAATTTTTCTAAGAATTCATTTCCGACTCCTATTCCCTCATTATAAATACCACCAACCTTCTCCATCATTTATCACTTAAAACCCCAAGCACCAAAACCTCTTAAGTGCCGTAAGCCCCTAGTCGACAGCCTCATTCAGCCAGCAGCACCTAACAATAGCATTGCCCAGCTGATCGGCTAGCACACGCCTAGTAGCCCTAGCTCTATTGCAGTCCCAAGCGCCCAGCAGCCCTCGCATACAGGTGCACCAGTGGCCTCCCCGTGCCACTACACTTGCTGCTCCAGCCCAGCTGCCTAGGCTGTGTCTCGCACCTGTGCCTAGCGCCTGCACCAGGCTTGTTCGATGAGGCTTTGCGTGCTGCTCGCACACCCAACCCAGCTCTCGCGCACACTGCTGCCTACTCCCGCACCCTTCCACCCGCACACCTAGCAGTGTTCCAACACCCGAGCAGCACACACATTCACCTATCCATTGCTAAATTCTCCAACCTACCTTAATTCGATCTCTTTTGCTTTCTAATTGTTTTTAGAAGTTTTTAAAAAAAGGTGATAAGACCAAATTTTCTCTTAAATTTTAATTTTACTCTAATAATTAATTTTTCAATTTATTGAATCATTAATAATTTTTATTAATTAAATTTTTGAAAAAAATAAATTTTCCCATCTTTTGTTCAGGTTAATCATGCCTCGTAAGAGAACTCGTGCCTGCGCCTAAATTGATGAAACACAAAACAAGTTCCATTGTGAGGAAGCCAAAACAAGATACTAGAATATCTTCAAAAATCAACAGATGCATCCAGAGAAAGGCTTTACATTTAAAGAGAGAAACTACAAAGACTTTATGACAAGTATTTGTCAAGTTGATGAAGCCCTCAATTGGGAATTGTTTTGTGAGAAGAGACCTAGTGTGGATGAGGAGTTAGTGCGCGAATTCTATGTGAATTTAACCTCAAGCAAGTTGATAGAAGTTCCAGTTCGCAGAATCAAGGTAACAATAACTTCAAATGCTATTAATGAGTTCTTTGAATTGCCTGATTTCAGAAACAACGATTATTTTTCCTGGACGAGGAATATAAAGCTTGAAAATTTACAAGCAATTCTCCTAGAACATACAATTCCAGGTTCTAAGTGGATTGTGTCAAAGCAAGGAATCCACACTTGTCGAAGAGAATATCTGACACCACTCGCAAAGGTATGGTTCTATTTCATCCGATTCAGCCTTATGCTTAGCTCACATGGAACTACAATTTCATTATAGCGAATGGTCTTATTATACTCGATTTTAACTGGAAAGACCATTGATGTAGGAAAAATCATCTTGAGAGAAATGCAGAAATGTGCCGTTAGACAATCTGGCCCAGCCTACTTTCCCTTTACGATAATAATTCTATGCTTGAAAGCTAAAATTCTTGCAAACCTAAAGAAGACAGGTTATATCCAAGGCACAATCACATATTGGGACTTCCACCGAATAACTGAAGATTCTGTTCTACAGCAGGAAATTGAAGAAAGTGAGGATCTCAAAGAAATGGAAGAAGATCCCGTAGAGATCAAGCAAATGCAATCGGCTGAAGTCCTTGAAAAGGTGGAATCAATGGAACCGGAAGTTGAACTTGATGAAGAAACTTCAATATTCAGAGTTCAACCACCTAGCCCAGATCTTAGAGATGAGCTGTCAAAGTTGATGGACATAATGCAACATATGCAATGGCAGCAACAAGCTTACTGGAGATACTCAAAAATAAGGGATGACTCGATGAGAAGTGCTCTTAAGAAAATTTACAACGACCCATTTATTTTTGTGCCTAGATTTCCAGATTTTATATTTGAACCATGGAGTCTATTATCGAAGAAGGAGCGAAGCAATTCATGCAAAGGCAATAATGATGAAGCAAAAGATGAGTCGAATTGCGAAGGATATACAAATAAATAAGAGGGAGGATCTTGACTTTATTTTATTTCTGTTCTTAGGTCATTTTAGGATTAGTTTAATAAGGATTTTTTTTTGCATAATAAAGCAAGAGATAGAATGTAACGCCTCGAAATTGGGCCTAGAAGTATTGGGCTTTGAGCATGGGAGTGGTTAGGAGATTGCTCATAAATATTTTAGTTAAGCAAGAAAATGGCGCAAATGTCATGTTTTCTTTATTGGCTAAGTGATTTGAGTGGATTCAGAGTGTTTGGGAAGCCTGGGTTCAAGTCTGCGCTTTTGCAAAAATTTTAGTTTTTCCCCTTAAGTGAACCTTGGCTTTAGCTTGTAGACCTTATGAATATTTTTGGGAAAAATGTGTCACAAAAAGAGCTTGTGGTGCAGCGGTAGGTGGTGTGTGGAGTTCTCTTGAGGTCTAAGGTTCAAGTCGTGGCGAGGTAAGAAGAGTATTTATTTTACTCTCTTGCCATGTGAGAAGCAGAGGTTGATTGAAACTCTGTTGAGGGAAGTTTGAACTGGTCAAGGAGTGGATTATGGAGGAAATCATGGAGGAGATAAAGGAGAATTTTTATGGAGAAATTGTGAAGAAAATCAAGGAATTTAGGTTGGGGAGAAGAGTAGTGTCGTATGGGGGCTTTGGGCACTCGTACATTCGGCTATCAGGGGTTCTTTTCTACGTTTCGGGTAGCCGTTTGTTGTCGGGGACCTTGGCTTCGGTTTTTCCTTGCTTTGGTATTTTTTCTCTCTAAATCTGAATTAGCTTTTCAATTTAAGGTGTTTTACGGTGAGCTTGTTTCAGTTTTGCACTCTTCTTTAAACTGTTTGGCCGAATCTCTATATTTTCCTTCTCTTCCTATACTAGCCGAATACATCCCTCAAACACCGTCGAGATTGCTCCCCTTCTGTTCTCCATTTTCTTCCTTTTTTCCCCTATTGTTATTTCCACTACATCTTGGCCGATTTTTCTAGGCTGCTCTCTCTCCCTCCTCGCGATTCTATTCTTTCATTTTGGATTTTCTTCAATAGTCGATTGTCCCCCTGTCTTTCACCATTTTTTATTTGGTTTTCTCTTCTATTGGGTATTCTTGGTCGATTATTACTAAGCCTTATGGTGAGGGTTGATTAACTCAATTTCTAAAAGAGTTCTTGATAAAAGGTATGTGTTGTATTGTCTTCTGTTGGTTCAGTCTGTTTTCTCTCATTGTGTTTCTTAAAGCCAAATACTCCCTTTCTCCTTATGCTATGATGACCGATTGTTGGTTTCTTATGTGGATCGTTGGGTTTCTAAGTTCTTACGAGAAGTGATGGAGTGCAAGTATTTTGGAGGCGATCAAAACCTTTTTCCTCGCTATTCTATAAAGGTAATACGATACCTTGTTTTGGAGTTGATGATCATGGATTTGGGCCACACCTATGAGCGGTCCTGTTTTATAAGATCTACGGTTTATGCAGTTACCCTGCGAGAAACGTGTGACCATTTTAGTCAACGATCTATGTGTATTTAGTTGTACTACTTTCGGTCAAGGTAAGTGGGAGTACTGATTTGGGGATGTAGTGTTTATGAACACTAACAAATGAAAGACTACTGTATGTCGTACTGAATATAGGTTGGGCACTTGAAGAACTTGGAACAGTTGCATAAACAGATGTGTAACCGTATGCCTTGTTTTGATAATCGGCTGAAAAGCCGAAAATGTGTGTGTTGTTTACTCTACTATGACTGTAGATCGAAAAAATGCTGAAAAGCCAGAAATATGGCGTATGATGCAACACAAGCATGCGATCATGCGTGTGGTGAACCGATCTCTCGGAATGTGGGCGTACAATGAGGAAGGCCACCATAAGCGAATTTGTGGGCTTAGGCCGTAGTGGGCCACTTGGGCCATGAAATGGGCCGAATAGGCCCAATGGGCTCGTGGGTCTGCTTGTGTCAAATCAACTACTGGTGGAATATGGTTGGGCTTGTCATGCCGCATACATGACATAGGTCGTTATGGGCCACGTTTGGCTGGACTAGGCTGTGTGGGCCCAACGGGCTTATGGGCCCTTACAGATAAAATGTATGTTATGTGGTAAGTTTTGGACTGGGCTACATCGTTCGTACAGCCTTGAATAGTTCTAGGTTAAATGGACCGTATGGGCCCAATGGACCCGTGTGCCCGTGTGGGTAAATTTCGCTATTAAGTGGGAAGTAGATAGACTTGTCATGTCGCGCACATGACCTGGTTGTTTTGGGCCTCGATAGGCTAAAATGGGCCATGTGGGCCCAATAGGCTCGTGGGCCCACGCGAATAAAATCTGCGATAAGTGACTATTAATGAACCGGGCTGTGGTGTACACATAGCCGTATCTAAATTTGGGCTTAATGGGACACACGAGTGTGTGGGCCCACTTGGGCTGAGTATAGGCCTTAGGCCCATTTACACCGTTATGTCTGTTTAGGTTACTTAAGTCGCTCGAGGCGAAGGTGGACCATCTGTTGGGTTGTTAAGACCTTAGTTTGTAAAATTATCGAATTACCCCTAGATTATAAAATGACTGTAATGCCACTGTAGGGTAAAATGATCGTGATGCCCTGTAGGGTCAAATGACGATTATGCCTTATGTTCCGTATAGACGTACTATTATGACATGACATACAGCATAGGGTTGCGATTTTGATATGGAGGAAGTACTGTACTGGTTACTATGCCACATTTACTGTTACTGGTGGCTATGCCACAATTACTGATACTGGTGGCTTTGCCACAATTACTGATACTGGTGGCTTTGCCACATTTACTGTTTCTAGTAGCTATGCTGCATTATTATTACTGGCAACTTTGCTGCGATATTGGTGTGCTGGCTGGGTGGGTCAATTTATATCCCCACATGGTGTGTTGGTTGGTACGGGTGCTGTGCTAGCTAGATTTGGTTGGGATGCATAATTGCATTACACTGTACTAATACTGCATTGGGCTTAGGCCCACACTATTACTGTATAGGGCTAAGGCCCAGACTGTACTGATACTGAATAGGGCTCAAGCCCAGACTGTTATTGATCTGAGCTTAAGCCCAGACTATGTTATACACTATTTATTTGTTATTGGGATCACACACTGAGTTTTCGTAAACTCACCCATTTGTTTTAATTGTTCAGGTAATCCTTAGGCGGATTGATGCTGCGAGGGACTCGGAGATGGCCATACTATTGCTTCTATTCCTTTTATTCGCTATTAGATTTTGTTTTGGGTTTTAATTTATGTAATAAGGCCGGTTGTGGGTTTTAAGTTTTAATTGGGCTTTTGATTTCTTATATTAAACTGCTAGTCTAGGAAAACACGAGTTTTCAAAATAGTCACAATTTCTAAAGAAGTCGAGCTTTCAACAGCAAAGTTTTCAAAATGCTTCCACGGTTTAAATTAAATTAATATACCAAAGGAAAATAAATTGGTAAATTTTTTGACGAGAACTTTTGGTGAAATAATAATAAAAGGATTTAGATTCAATAACGTATTTTTATCGAAAAGATCAATTTTGAAAAACACTTCGATGTGACACGCTAGATTCAGCCATAACGTCTAGGCTGGGTTTGGGGTGTTACATAGAAATCATGAATAATGAACAAGTCGCAAAGTATAAAGTGGGGCAATAGGTATACACATGTCTAGGATTGGATCTAGAGAGAGCTTGGTACTTAAGCAGTCAATTTGAATCACCTCCTCTTTTCTAGAATCCTACCTAGTGTATAGTATCTATTCACTTTAAACAATGAGGATATTGCTTATCTTAAGTAGGGGGCTAAAAATTGAATTATTTCCACTTAGAATAAATTTTTCTTTTAATTTATGATTAGGATATATTTTGTTCAATAATTGGAAATTTTGTTAAGTATGCTAAACTTTGGTATAAATGAAGTTCTATTATTTCAATAAACTATTATGTTAGCTTAATAATGATATGAATGATTGTTAAAAAAGCATGCAAATCGTACTATATATTTTTAGTTCCTTACGAAAGTTAGGCATGCATGAAAGTTTAAGTCTTTAGAATTGACTTAGTAGTTTCTTGAGGCAAAATCCTAGGAAGCATGGAACAGTGGAAATGATTTAGGCAACTTTTGTTTGGACTGTTTGAGCCTTTCAAGCCAACTATGATGAAATTTTTATCCTTTGAAACCCAACTTTGAGACTATATGGCCTAATTTTATTTGAACCCTTGCAAATTTAGCCATCACTTCTCTCTTATCTATCTTAAAATTGTCCCAAACACTAGACTTAGTACTATTCAAAGTATTCTTCAAAAATAAGTTTGGGGGAGTTGAAAAGAAGTATCGAATGCTCTAAAGTTTTAGTACATTCAGTAAAATGCTCGAATTAAAAAAAAGAGTATGAATTCTTAAAATAAGATGTACAAAAGAGCATGTGAAAGCAAAGAAAGTTGATGTATTGAAGGTAAATATTTCGAAGGTTCAATGCAAGATGAGTCTAGGGTTTAAAAGCCTAAATTTATCTATCTTTTACCTACCCTTAAGCCTAGCCACGTTACAACCTTGTTTAAGACCTATTGATTCAAAGTTCCAATGCTACCTACATTAGTGGAGAGAAATTGCTACGTACAACATATAAAGACATAAGGTAATTACATTGTTAAGGTTTAACATAACTTTATTAAGAAGCATTTAGTCTAATTTTTGCTATCATAATAGTTGTTGAGATTAATTTGAACGATATGTATACTTAAGTAGCATAACTATCAAATTTCTTGTCTTTGAGCATAAGTATATTAAATTCATAATTTTGAGAAAAAAATGTTGTTCTAGAGGAATTTTTCAAAGGTGTTTCCGAGAAATTCTTTTCAAAATTCGTGCATTACTCGGGATGAGCAATGAATTAAGTTTGGGGGTATAGAAACACAAAAATTTATACACTTTTTCATACCCTTTTTAACTTAAATTCATGCGAATTTGGTTAAATTCTTGTCGAAAAATAATTAATTATTATAAAATAATTAAATTGTACTTAAATTATGAACATGTTGAATTTTAATTAATTTTGGTTAATTTTGGTTATTTTCAATATAATTGCACAAAGGGTGAAAAATGGCTCGACAAACACTACGAGAAGCACAAAATCGAGAAGCAATACCGAGGAAAATTAATTTCTAGCCTAAGACGGTCCAAAATTATGTGTATTAATTCATAATTTAATTAATTTTAATTTATATCCAAGTTAATTTGGGTTAATAAATTATGATTAATTAATTTTGAAAAAGTGGTCCGATTGAATCGATCCAAGTGAACCGAACCGGCGAAGAAAAGGACAGCCCAAAACCGTCTAAGTGTTGACCCAATTCAGCTCATTAGGTGATTATTTAAGCTGCAAAGAAGCCCTTGAAGACTTTTTCAAATTGCAATTCGTCCCCTCCACAATTGGCGGCTTTGAAGATTTGCCCCAAGCCATATTTAGCAAAGTTGAAGTCATCAACTTTGCCACATAGATGGCCGGCCAAGGGGTGGCTCTTTAGCTGCTATTTTTAGCAAATTCTAACTTCCACATTCAGCTATAAAAACCCCTATTGGCTGATCATTCAAAGCTTTCCTCATTCATTTTGTAACACCCTGAATTTGGGCCTTGAGCATGGGAGCAGTTGAAGGCAGCTTATAATATTTTGTTGTGCATGTAAATTTCATTAATGAAGGCTTGTTTTAGTGGTTAAGTGTGCTGAGAAGTGTTGGAGAAGTCCTGGGTTCAAACTTGGACTCTGGCAAAAATTTTGGTTTAAGGTGAATCAAACCCTGGTTGTAGTAGGTAGGCCTTAAGAATATTGTTAGAGAAATTGTGCCACAAAAAGCCTTGTGGTCTAGTGGCAAAGTAGCGCCACATAATAGGCAGGAAGGTGGCGTCATAGAGTTGGCAAGGAGGTCCAGGGTTCGAAACTCATGGCAATCAAAGAGCATTTATTTTGCTAACAGGGGGCGGCAAGAGTTGGTGTTGAATTTAAACTCTGATGATGGAAGGATCCCACATCGGGAAGATAACATAAGAGTGGATGCTAAGAGTGCTCGTAGCGCGGATTAACTCCAGTCTCCTATCAGGTTTGTATTTCTCACTATTCTAGCTGTAGAATGGCTACTTCGGGCCGCGATGGACTGAAAAGGGCCATGTAGGCCCAATGGGCCTACGGGCCCAATTGGATAAGTTGTTTGATTGTGTAGTAAATATTGGACTAGGCTAGGTGAATCTCATATCTGTGGCTAGATTTGGGCTAAAAGGGCCACACTAGCGTGTGGGCCCATTTGGGCCGAGAATGGGCTTTAGGCCCATTCGTATTGCTATCCCTATTTAGAATACTTTAGTTTACAAAATTACTGAAATACCCTTGACTTGTAAAATTACCAAAGTACCCCCAATTTATAGAATTACCGTTTTACCCTCGAATTACAAAATTACTAAAATACCCCTGTAGGGTAGAATTATCGAAATACCCTTGTAGCGTAGAAATACCAAAATACCCTTGTAGGGTAGAATTATCGAGATACCCTTGTGGGGTAAAATTACCATTTTGCCCTTAGGGTGTTAAATAATTGTTTTGCCCTTGTGGGCAAGTGACTGACTTGGACTGTGTGGTTGACGGATTTGATTGTGAATATATGTTGGTGATATGAATAACTTGACTGTGATTGTTTGATTCAAATATGGGCATGACATTCTGCAGACATGACATGTTACATGGGTTGGGATTTTGTACAGAGGAAGATCTGATCTGTTAGGATCGCATGGTTGCTTGATGACTGTGGATCCACCGAAGGCTTAAGAGCCGTATATTCGTACTGATTTGATAAGGTCGCACGGGTCGCCCGAGATGACTGTGGACCAATCGATGGCTGAGTGTCGATCATGTTACCGAAGGCTATGTGCCAAACATATTTGCCTAAGGCTATGTGCCAATATATGATTATTGACGACTCTGTGTCGATCATATTTGCTCAAGGCTGTGTGCCGACTATATTACCGTCGCTGATGGCTATGTGCCTAACATGATACAGCTACCGATGGCTTAAAGCCAATTATTCTGATTATGGCTTTGCGCCAACCTACATATGGCTTTGTGCCAACCTGATTATGGCTATGTGCCATTATTGTGGGCTTCGTATCGATATTGTGGGCATCGTGCCGATTATAGACCCGTTATCGATGGCTTTATGCCACGTATTCTGTTAAGTGGCTTAGCCACATTATCTGTTTCTAGTAGCTATGCCACAAATATCTGTTCTGGCAGCCATGGTACAAATTCTGTGGTGTGTAGCGGATGGGTGGGTCGAGTTGTCTCCCCACATGGTGTAAGGTTGGTACGGGGGTGTATACAGCTGGATTGGGTTAGGATTGCATTCACATTCTGATTTTGATTCTGTTACCTGATACTGATTCTGATTCTGTCACCTAATTCTGATTCTGATTCTCATTTTGATTCTAGTTCTGATAATGTTTGTTATTTTGTAATGGGCTAAGGCCCATCTGGTACTGTTTGTTATAATGGGCTAAGGCCCAATTGACACTGAAATTGAAAGTAGGGCTGGGGCCAGACTTTTAATTCTTTTATATGACTGACTGATCTTTTTTTTATAGTAGGGAATTTCACACTGAGTTTTTATAAACTCAACCCGTTTATTAACCTTTCAGGTAATTTCCAACCTTAGACGGATCGGAGCTGTGAGGGGCTCGGAGGAAGCCACACACACTGTTTATGTTACAGTTTTGATTATTACTTTTAAATGTTTTTATGTGGGTTGTAGTAAAGCCGTTGTAATTTTTTGGATTTTAAATTTGGAATTTTATTTATTGTTCTTATAATTGCTAGTATTAGAACACGGTTTTCCAAAGCAACTTCTATTGTTCAAAACATCACGTATCCGCAATTGCTTTTAAATTAAGCTTCCGCAACTGCCAAGATTTTACAAAATTGTTAAGATTGTTATTCAGTTGAGGTTTTCTAACAAGGTTTAAAAAGGGAATAAGTTTTTAATTATTAAGAAGGGTTTTTAATGGAAACATGGTTTTCAAAAAACACTTCAATGTGACACGCCAAATTCGAGCCAAACTTCCAGGCCAGGTTTGGGGTGTTACACATTCACATCTCTTCTCTCCTCTCTCACTTTCTCCTCTCGTTTTCCTATTCCAAGTCCCTTGGTCTCTTGCCGATTTCTCCTCTTGGAAAAGGGTTATTCATCATCCATTTTGGAGCAACATTGAAGTGTTCATAGCAGCCTTGATTGGCAAAGACAACAAAGAACGAAGACGGAGCAAACTAGACAAGCCATGGAGAAACACCAGATTTGATTCTTGTTCCCTATCTCTTTAATTTTTGTTGTTATTATGATGAACATTTCTATGAATATTTATGTTGTTGGAATGGTGAATTTAATCAGATTAGCTTGAATTTAATTTGTGTTGGTTTGATTGCATTTCGTCTGCTTAAATTATTAAAATTGTGTTTATGCTGTTATAGGCCTCGGTAAAATGTTTGATTAAGTAGAATCATGCCTAAGATATTCTTGCATTACAATTGTGAGGTAACTAATGAATTAATTATTTAAACAAATTGAAATTATAATTAATTGACACAATACTTAATCAGTGCATGTTTATCTTTCTAGGGTAGCTGAAGGTTAAATTAGCAATGTATCTGGCGATACACTTGCCTTTCATAACATGCAAGATTATTGTGATTAAACTGTTTCAGGGTAAGGATACCTTGTTACCTCACATAGTTTTTTATGTGCTTATTAGATTTAATTAATCATTTGAATTGACATAGGGATATGTAAGAGATTAGTTCAATTTAATGAGTATGTATGTGCAATAACATGTTTTCTTATTAAAATCTGTTTAATCGCTTAAAATTAACATAGGGATATGTTAAAAGATGAATGGATTTGTGTAGGTGAATATGTTCATAAGTTAGCGAATTACCAAGTTGCCGTGAATTTATTCGTAACAACATAAACACGAGTTTAATAATTTTAAGTTAAAGAAATGTAATTAATCCAACACAATTATGTCATCTTGATTAAATCATATTTTGAAATCGTGCATTTGAGATTTATTTATTCAGTTTACTTAGTTTAAAATCTTAGTTTTTAATCACCCTCTTCAAACAAAATATTTTTCTTTATTTATTAAATCATATTTTGAAATCATACATTTGAGATTTATTTATTTAGTTTACTTGGTTTAAAATCTTAGTTTTTAATCACCCTCTTCAAACAAAATATTTTTCTTCACCAAAGTGTTTTAAATAGCATTCATAAATAATTCTTTTCAAAGTCCCTGTGGGTACGATAACTTGACATTTACTTATAACTTTATTATTTGTTGCGATTGTGTACACTTGCACATTTTCGTTGTTCCAAGGACAAACAACCATGTCGCATGACCGTGTGTCATACATGACTGAGGTACACGCCCGTGTCTTAGGCCGTATGGACGAGAAATAGGCCATTTTCAAGCCATTTCCTTCACCCTAATTATGCTTACACACACAAACCATTTGTACCTATTTCAAACATTCAAAAAATGTACCTAAAACATGCATAATGGAGCTAAATCAATATTGTATCTATCCATACAACCAGTATGCCCAAAGGCACCTCAATTTTAAACACCAAACATGCTTACACATTGCATAATTTTAACCATTAACCAACCATATGTTTCTCATCTAATTTTCTTACCAAACTTACCGCCACAACCACATGCCAAAGTCATATACAAACATACCAAAATGGTCACTAAAACATACATAAACTTGACCATTCTAACATCAACCATGAAAGCACTAAAATGTCAAGATATCATCAATCATAAAATACCTATACATGTGCATATTTAACCATTAATCAATTAACTTGTTTTTATATCAAACATATCAAAATGACCTTACCATTGAGACCACTTATCACATGCATAAAAACCATTTAAATGTCACCATTCTAGCCAATTTCAAATGGTTCCAACAGCTAACATATATACATACGAAATTATGTCCAAATGGTCATAATTCAAAAACATACTTGACTAAATTTCATATCAAAACATGCCCTAAATGATTACTTTGCAAACGTGCCAAATCTTACCATTTTGGCCATAAAACCATGCATCAATTTGATCTTGTACACACTAACCATTAACATCAAAGTGCCAAAAGCACACCAACCATTGAGGCATCAAAATAGCATAAGTTTCATAAGTTCATAGTAACATTACATGTCATTATCATCAACTAAAAAATAGACATATTCCATCTATACATGCCATTATAACCATGACCAAAGTATCAAAATCTACCAATAAAATCGATGGATAGTGTGATGGATATCCGACTAGCTTCCAACCTGATCGAACTTTCGATAATTTGTAACGTAAAGGAAAATAACTACATAAGCAATGTATGCTTAGTAAGCTCGTATAAACTTTAAGTATAAAATTCTATTTCGATAATAAACTTTATAGAATAGACATAAACCTATACTAATGCCAAAATTCATAGCATGAAAGGATTTTATGGGACATAATGTATAACCATCAATCTTTCTAGAAGATTATACACCTGTCAATTTACTTACTTTCATTTTTGTTCACAATGCTTATCATAAGCCTAACATATTATTAATTATCAATTCAATGTATTTATCCATGGCATAGATAAATTCATTTAAAGCATAAGCAATTTGTTCACATATGAATACATCATTTATCTTATTAAACTTTTTTATAACATCATAATAGATCCCAATTACGTACTTATCGTACCATTCCCTTTTCTTACCCATTTCATATGCATAGTACAAGCATAATCATAAACATAAATCATATCCACAAGCTTGGCAGAAACCTAAGCATATCAACAACACATGTTAGTTCATATGAATTTAACATGGATAACCATAATACTTAAGCATAATTCAATTGGATTTATCATCCATCTCATAGCATATCATGTTTTCCATGTATGACAAATTCAATGAGATTCATGCATACATATCTTAACCCATACTAAACACTGACCATTTCATTTGCATAACACATAAGACATAAATATAGCATTAACTATAGTTACAAGTTAGTGGTTAAACACATAACTTAGCAAAAATCACCACATGATAAAATAACTTTCATGATATAGGATATAAGCGTTCATAATTTTCATGAACACGGCTATACATACTTTAATCATCAAAAACTCATACCTTTCCATACTTTCATGACATTGCCAATCGAAATACTTACCATTCCTTCCCTTTGTATACCTGTTGAACCACTTAGATTAATATTGGATAAGCGAGAATCTCACATACTGTGTGCTAATATATGGTCGAAACCATTTCTTTCCTTTTCCTTTACATAGATGCTCTCTCTCGAGCCATAAATGGGTCTGCTCACACAAGCTATCGATTAAAATGTAACTACAAGGTGCTGCTCACATAAGCTGTCAAGTAGCCGCAACACATGCTGGAACTCAGCCACCGGTAGGACATTCAAGACCAACACTCAAAACATGGTAACCCTAATGACATGTCATATGTATCCTATATATTTCTAAGGTTCAAATAGGGCTCGATAATCATCATACATCATTGAATTTTCATCATTTCTTTACTCGATAAATTGTATAATTAACATATATATATTGATTCATTTTCAATAAAATCATATAATAGCATTAAATTTAATCAACATTATACATAGTACAGTTCATACGAACTTACCTGGCATAATTGTAGAAATGTCAAAGTATGGGGGCATTTTGGTAATTTTTAATTCTACTCGATTTTCCACCTGATCTTGATCTAAATTAATAATTTCTTTCAATTAATTAATTTAGACAGTAAAATAATGTATTTTATGCAATTTAGTCATTATTGACATTTTTAAAATTATCCCTAAAGTTTTACTTTTATTCAATTTAGTCCATGAGCCTAAAACATGCAAATTAACCATTTTTACCCAAAATTGAGCCTAACGAAATACTTATGGCATTCAATACAGCCCATTATTGCAACGATTTCACATCAAATCCTTGTACTTTTACTATTTCAACAATTTAGTCCCTAATCAAAAAATTCATCAAAAATCACTTAATAAAATACTTTTAAATAACAACTAATATCTCAAATTCATCAATTAACATCTAAAATCACAAGGTTCATCAATGGAAACATTCAAAGTTTGTAACAATTTCAAAATCGAAGGTACAAGCTAGTTGGGTCTAGTTGCAATGATCTCAAAAACATAAAATTACTAAAAACGGGTAAGAATTACTTACCATGCAAAACATTGAAATTGGCCAAAACCTAACTTAACATTTATGGAATAATTCAATTCTAAAATGGGGAAGAAGATGACAACCATTCATATTACTTATGTTTTGGTGGCCCAGAAACAATTTATGAACTTACTCGTAAGATTTGTGAACTTACTCGTAAGATTTGGTGGCCCAGAAACAACTGTTTCTGACACCACTAAAAAATGAGCTATTACAATATTGCTTATTCAGCTTTTAAAGCACATCCATTAGTGGTTTAAAATGTGTATGTACAAACTTTTCGAAAAGTCACTATGATAGCTTGGGAGCATTGCATCACCCAAAAAACTTTGAAGATTATATTTCAAGATTGTAAATATCATTTGTATTGAATTAATGGCATGTATTAAACTAGTTGAGTTGTAGTAAAGTTAAATGTTGAATTGAGACTTTTACATTTCTCTTAAACAAGACACACATCTTATTGAACTTTTAGTGTACATACTAAGCTTTTATGTCTAAATTAGTCTAAATTTTGATTTATAATCTTTTCATTCATAATGAAATGACATGGTGATATTTAAACAAGATTTTAGAGTGGTTTATTTTTTCTATATTTTTAGTTTTAAGGTCCTAAGGTCCAGTACCCTTGTGAAGGGCATTGAACATGGATCAAAAGGTGCTGCCCAGATTAGTACAAGGACCTAGGTTTGGATCCTAAGGCCTTAGGTACCAATACCTAGGTCTTGACAGTACTACTACACTATTTCGCAAAGAATAAGCCTTCCAAGTTCCACATATGGTCCCCGAACACGCTTAAATCGATTCAAAATGGTTTTAACAAGATTTTAAAATTTTAAAATTGATTTTATCTATTTTATATGATTTTATGAAGGTGTTTTCTTAATTAACTTCTTAAATAAAATTTAGATTTTTTAAATGAAAGTGGTATGGTGGCATATTCCATCCATACCGATCGTTAGGACGAGTGAGGGGTGTTAAAAGAAATATATAAATTGTTGTAAAACAAGGATAGTTTGGATAAGAACATTTAGAGATTCCTACTATTAGGAATTCTATGAGATTATGGCATAGGAGAACCATTAGACAAAGTTGACATGAAACACTGACAAATGACAGTTTGAAAAGGTATATTGGATGAGAATAAAATATTGAAGGATTTTAAATGGTGAAATTTCTAAGTGTATAGTCAATGAGAGATCTCAAATTCTAAATGAGTTATATAAGGATTAAGATAAGAAACTATATAGAAAAGTGTAAAATATACATTCGGAATAAGTTAACCTAAGAAATTAAATACAATACAATTTGGTTAATTTAAGAATGGAGGCCATGTTATAGTGCTATACAACTGTGATAAGTGACACCCTTTGAGATTATGAGAAGCTGGAGTGGTAAATCACTTTTAAAGCATACGATTGTGAAAGAGTTGAATTAACAACAAGAAAGAGATATGTAAACATTGAAAGAGATTGAAGTGTCAAGATGTGAATTAGGAATTGGTCAATTAGTAAAATGAGTTTACAAGCTATGGATGGATTAGGATTTCTAAATGAAGAGGTAGCATTTCTTTATCTATCACATGTGTACCATTTATAGAATCTTTGATACAAGCAGCCCGACCCAATCCAAGGTCTATGATGGAGATGTGCTTAGTTTTTGTTAAGGCCTAATCACAATATCTAAATCCAAGTAGTTGAAGTCAAAAATCAACTTATTTTTTCAAGATTTTATCACGAAGAAATTTTGAGAAGAAGAGTTCAAGCTTCAAGACGATGGGCTTTTGATCTGCCATACTTCATTGTAGCAGATTAAACTAGTTTTCATATTTAATGAGCTTGAATTTAAGAAATCTTTTTATGTTTTATTTAGTTTTTCTATTTTATTTTTAATCTGATAAAAAGTGTAATTTGAGTCATTTTATGACCTTAAAGGCTGAAGAAGGCCTAAAGGAAGACTAACATACTTAGTGAGTGTGCAGGACAACATTTAAAGGTGTGAAAGCTCAAGGCTAGTCACCATGTTGCAACATGGGAGTTCAATGTCACAAAATAGCAAACAAAGTGCCAAAATTCAAATATTTCCTTTGGTGTCGTAACATAAATAGTGGATGTTGTGGCACACAAGCTAAACTTGAGCCAAAGCAAATTGCATTAGGTGTAACACCCTTAACCCGTATCCGTCGCCGAACTAGGGTTAAGAGGCATTACCAGGCATATTGGAATATTTTTGCATTCATTTCACAATCAGTATAGTATAATAGTCACACATCATTACAGAGTCCCTTATATAGGTCAACGAGACCTTAAACATGCTTTAGAAAAGGGTCGGGACTAAATCAGGCACATACAAATTTTTTTTCAAAACTTAAACATTTTTCAAATTTATAAAGGTCACACGCCCATGTGAACAGGCTGTGTGCCTCATACTGCATTAGACACGCCTGTGTGTCTATGCCGTGGCCAAACAGGGCATATATACTGACTTGTCCACACGGCCACAAGACACGCTCGGGTGCCAGGCCGTGTGAAAATTAGGGAGACTACTGACTTGGGTCACACGGCCGATCACACGCTTGCGTGTCTAGCCCGTGCTCGAAACTGACTTAGCCACATGGCCTGGCACACGCCCGTGTGTATAACCCGGTGGTCTACCCAGACTCATTTCGAAATGGCCTTCGAGCAACATGGCAGTGGCACACGCCTGTGCCCCTGCCTTTGTGGGCAAAATAGGCCATTTACAAGGAGAAAATGCCACCCTTTAAGGGTCCTCCATACAAGCATCAAAACTAAAACATTTTGTACCAAATTTTATACCAATTCACAACCAAAATATACACCATTCATGCCATATCATTATCAACAAATTTCATGCTTACAATCCAGACCAAATCATGCCAAATCATGAGCCAAAATCATACCAAAACATATGATTCATAATCTTACTAATTTCTCAATCAAACAATACCAAAAATTACCAAATTCACCAATTCATTAGGCCATACATATACACCAAAATTTTCCATTTTTGCATCACACATCATATACCAAAATCAAACCATAAGTTCAACTATAATCAAGCCATATCACATGGCTAATATACACTTCACAAAACATATTCAAATACTTCTAGTCTGCACGTGCCATACTTCAATATATACACTTTCAAAAGGTACCATAAAAGAGTTTGATAGAGTGGTGATGATCCTCGATGATCCCCGAGCTCTCAGTAGCTTTGATATCTATAAAACAATTGAAAAACACAAAAAGTAAGCTTTCGAAAGCTTAGTAAGCCATATACAAATAAACTTATCACATGTCACAGATATAAACAATTAAATCATATGAATTATGAAATAATTCAATAACAAGCTCATATTTCTCATTAGCTCAAATGTTCATATCTATTTGCTAGTAAGTACTTCACATTTCCATGTAGTTCACATATCAAAGAATCATATTCATACTCACCTTTCATTGCCAAATTCTATATACAGTTCATACGTACCTAAAGCAAATATACATTCATATATTTATTCATTTCTCGGAGTGCCCATTTAACCATTTGGAATCAATAAGGATACTTGGATAGCTCGAAAAGCTCATACAATGGCAACATCCCAAACATGGTCTTACATGTAATCAAATATTGATGCCACTGTCCCAAATAGGGTCTTACACGAAATCAAATACGATACTGATGTCCCAGACATGGTCTTACACGTAAATCATAAGCCGATGCCAATGTCCCAGACATGGTCTTACACGAAATCACATATCAGAAATCCTATGTGATGACATATGTATCCTAACTATTCTGATGGTTCTTACGGGGCTTTTCGGACATCGTCACATTATCAAAACTTTCTCAATTTCAAATAATCAACTTCTATAACCATTCACCTCATTTCAATATCATTTAAGCATGAATAAATCAATTTAAATACATTCATTTGTATATCAACTTACCTCATACAGATTCAAACGAACGGAATCGACTATTCGACAACTTTCAACTTTCCCCGGTCTAATTTCGTTTTCTTTGGTTCTTGATCTAAACACATTCAAATTTGACATATTCAATCACACATTCGTTCAAATCACTCCATACACACACATTTAGGGCATTTTACAAATTAGCCCTCACATTTTTACATTTTAACATTTTAGTCCCTAATTCACAAAATCACAAAATACACAAAATTTCCATTTTCACATACTTGGCCGAATATTCATAGTGTTCATATAAGCCCACATATTTAATTTATTTCACATTTTAGTCCCTCAAAATCTCATTTTTACAATTTAGCCCAAATTACTCAAATTCATCAAAAATTCAAAGACAAAATATATTAACCCAACACATATCTTTCATTTTCCATCAACTAACTTCACAAAGCTTACAATTTCATCGATGGCATAACTCAAAATAATAAAAAAATCAGAAATTAAGACATGGGCTTCATAGAACGCTAAGTAACAATCACGAAATCGTAGAAATTATTAAAAACCGATCAAAAACACATACCTAACTGATACTTGAACTAGAAAAACCCTAACTATCTCTTTTTTCTTTTCTTTTTCTTTGATTTTTTGCAAGGATGAATGAAAATGGCCTAATTTCGTGTTTTTCTTTTACTTTAATTAATAATTATTAACTAAATACCAATTTTTCCCTTAATGAAAATGTAACGCCCCCACGCCCGAAACCATCGCCGGAGTCGAGCTTGAGGGGTTACCGAACATAATTTATCAAATTAAGAAACTTCAAATCATTTGTTTCTACATTCACAGTTTTCTAGCTACCCGCGTCACAGTTACAAGAAAAATCATATCTCAAGTTATGAAACTCAAAATCAAGATCCGTAAATTTTCCCTAAATCTAGACTCATATATATATTTACTAATGTTTTTCTAGAATTTTTGGTTGGGCCAATTAGTACCGTTTATTAGTTAAAGTCTCCCCTATTTCAGGGTTCGATTGCTCTGACCTCTGTGTATTACGAATCAGATATATCTCTATACAGAATTTCAATGACTATTAGGTTTGTTTCTCTTAAAACTAGACTCAATAAGGAATCTGTACATATAAATAAAAACTTCTAATTATTTTTTTTAAAATTTATTATGAATTTTTAAAGTCAGAACAGGGGATCCAGAAATCACTCTGGCCCTGTTTCGTAAAAGTTTAAATATCTCATAAAATATAATTTATATTCCTGTTTTGTTCAATCCATATGAAAATAGACTCATTAAGCTTCAATTTCATAACTTACTCATCATTTAGTTCCATTTATACTATTTTTAGTGATTTTTCAAATTCATGTCATTGCTGCAGCAATATTCTGTTTTAAGGCAAGTTTCATCTTTCCATGAATTTTTATGAACTAGATAACCTATTTAAACTTCCATGATATCAAACATGATCTAAATTAGCCATCACCATGACTTATCAATATCAAACATTTTCTCAACCAAACATGGCCATATCATAAAATTATTTACACAAAATAGGTATATTGCTATACATGCCATACTTAAGTAGTTGTACAAGCCATTTACCAAGATAAAAGTCCTTTGGATAGTGTGATCGAACTTTCGACCTGTCCTGATTCTTGAGCCGGCTTGTTCAAAACTACAGTGAATGAAAAGGAAGGAGTAAGCATAAATGCTTAGTAAGTTCATATGTAAATAACAAGTAACATAACAATACAAATATACCAAACAACTTTAGCATGGTATCACCAAAACATATATCACATTTCTAAACATCATTCATCATCTTACCACCTTATTGTTGTTGTATCTATTTTCAACCCGATGGTTAAGAACATACCTGTCCAAAGTGTCTATTTCACAAAACTTACCAAAACGTCGCTTGCATCTTAAGTGTTCTTCCATTTCACTAGAAATTTCACCCGTTGAACACATTGGAATACAACTCGGATACACGGATAATTTGCACATAAGTGCCTTATATGCAATCAAGAAATCATGTAACCCGCCCCTAAGTGAACTCAGACTCAACTCAACAAGCTCGGGCGTTCGCATCCATAAGTGAACTCGGACTCCACTCAACGAGTTCGGATGCCTAGTTACATTTCACAAACTCGAACTCAACTCAACGAGTTTGGATGCTCAACCATCCTAGTGACATGTCACTTGTATCCTAATCTATTCCTAAGGTTCAAACTGGCTTTTTCCCTCGATCTCACATTTACCGTCTTCCATGGAATATCGGAACCGATACTCGGTAGCAATTCATATTTATCAAGTAGTAAACATAATTTGCATATTACTCAACATTAACCACAAAGCATAATATTTCATGATTAAAATCAGCATATCATATAATTAACATTAATAACTTAAAAATAACATTTATGCTACATTATTTACACATGAACTTATCTTGGTACCAAAATATAAAGATTTTGCAATTTAGTCCACAATCTTTTCTTTTCCTCGATCACGACTTGAATCTCGTTTCTCTTGATCTATAATACCAAATTAATCTTATTTAATACATACACTCATCAAAACAGCATTTAATACGAGCTTTAAAAAAATTACACTTTTGCCCCTAAACTTTTGCATAATTACACTTTTTCCCCTAGGCTCGGGAATTAAACTTTATTCCTTATTCTTATGTTTTATAACATGCTGATCATTTTTCCCTTCTATGGCAACATCAAATTCTTACTCTAACATATACTTGTGACTATTACGTATTTTTGCCGATTAAGCCCTTTTACTCGTTTTCACTCAAAACCGAGTAGCACAAGTTGTCTAACATAATTTAAAACCCCATATTCTATCATAAAACATCAAAATACACAAATTTCACCTATGGGTATTTTTCCAAATATAAACCCTAGGTTGAATTATTTCTAACATAAGCTTAATTGAGCTACCAGGATTCCAAAAACGTAAATAACATAAAAACGGGGCTTGGAATCACTTACTATGGAGCTTGGAAGCTTGAAACAAACCCTAGCTATGGAGAACCCTTGAAATTTCGGCCTAATGAAGAAGATGGACAAAAATTGGCTTTTAATTTTGTTTTTAATTCATTTTAATAACTAAATGACCAAAATACCCTTACTACTAAACTTTCCAAAACTTCCTTCCATGTCCTAATTTTTTCCATGAACTTAAAATTGGTCAAATTTCTATTTAAGACCTCCTCATTAATATTCCAAAACAATTTCATACTAAAAACTTCTAGAATGCTAGTTTTGCAACTTATTCGATTTAGTCCCTACTTGCAATTTAAGCACTTTAGGCATAGAATTTCATCACGAAATTTTCACACAATCATGCAATCATATCATAAACATCAAAATAATTGTAAAATAATTATTTCTATCTCAGATTTGTGGTCACGAAACCACTATTCCGATTAAGCCCTAATTCAGGATATTACAACTCTCCCCCCTTTTAAGGATTTTCGTCCTCGAAAAGCTTACTGGTAAACAGGTGTGGGTATTGGTTTTTCATAGTTTCTTCAGGCTCCCATGTAGTCTCTTCTACCCCATGCTTTTGCCACAACACTTTCACAAGTGCTACACATTTATTTCTTAGTTGTTTGACTTCTCGAGCTAAAATCTTAATCGGTTCTTCTTCATAAGTCATATCCGGTCGTAGTTCAACTTCTATCGGTGAAATTATATGTGAAGGATCCGAACGATACCGACGTAACATAGATACGTGAAACACATCATGAATCTTCTCTAATTCAGGTGGTAGCGCTAGCCGATATGCTACCGGTCCAACTTTTTCAATTATTTCATACGATCCAATAAAACGCGGACTTAATTTGCCCTTTCGTCCAAATCTAAGGACTTTCTTCCATGGAGACACTTTCAAAAATACCTTATCACCAACTTGAAACTCCATTTCTTTTCGTTTCAAATCCGCATAAGATTTCTGTCTATCTGAAGCAGCTTTCAAACAATCTCGAATCACTTTCACCTTTTCTTCGGTTTCTTTTATTAAATCAACTCCATAAATCTGATTTTCCTTGAGTTCAGTCCAATACAATGGCGTCCGACATTTACGACCATATGATGCTTCATAAGGTGCCATCTTCAAACTTGTCTGATAACTATTATTATAAGCAAATTCTACCAACGGTAAATACTTTGCCCAACTACCTTAAAATTCCAATACACAACATCTGAGCATGTCTTCAAGAATCTGAATTACTCTCTCTGATTGTCCATCAGTTTGTGGATGAAAGGCAGTGCTGAAATTTAACTTTGTACCTAATGCTTCTTGGAACTTTTGCCAAAACCGTGAGGTAAACCTCGGATCTCTATCTGAAATGATTGACAAAGGTATCCCATGAACTCTAACAATCTCTCGGATATACAATTCAGCCAACTTATTAAGAGAATAATCTGTATGTACCGGAATAAAATGAGCCGATTTAGTCAGTCTGTCAACTATTGCCCAGATGGCATTTTTCTTCCCTGGGGTTAACGGTAACCCTGATATAAAATCCATAGTAATCCGATCCCATTTCCATTCAGGAACCATAATAGGCTGGAGTAATCCTGAAGGTACTTGGTGTTCAGCTTTCACTTGTTGACAAACTAAGCACTTTGATACAAACTCGGAAATATCTCTTTTCATTCCACTCCACCAGTACATTTTCTTCAAGTCATTATACATCTTCGTACTGCCCGGATGAACCGCTAAATAACCATTATGTGCTTCATGCAAAATCTTTTGAATCAACTCATCATTTTTCGGTACACAAATTCGATTTTTAAACATCAAACAACCATCAGAACCGATTCTAAGATCTGATCCTGTATCAACTTCACACTGTTTTCTCTTGGCTAGCAAATCTTGATCATTTTTCTGAGCTTCAAAAATATATTGTAAAAACATCGGTCTTGCTCTTAACTCTACTAGAATCGAACCGTCATTTGACATTTTCAACTGAGTGTTCATAAATCTCAAAGCAAACAACAACTTTCTGCTTAAAGCATCGGCAACCACATTCGCTTTTCCTGGATGATAATCAATAACAAGCTCGTAATCTTTCAATAACTCTAACCATCTTCGCTGTCTCAAATTCAAGTCTTTTTGTGACATCAAGTATTTAAGACTTTTGTGATCGGTATATACTCGGCACTTTTCACCATACAAATAATGTCGCCAAATCTTCAAAGCAAACACCACTCCAGCCAATTCCAAATCGTGAGTAGGATAATTCCTCTCATGAGGTTTTAACTGCCTCGAAGCATAAGCCACCACTTTTCCTTCCTGCATGAGTACACACCCCAAACCATTTAGATACACCACAAATTCTTTACCTGATTCGGGTTGTATCAACACTGGTGCTTCAGTTAATAACTTTTTCAATTCTTCGAAACTCTGTTGACATTCTTCCGTCCATTCAAATTTAACATCCTTTCGGAGTAGTCTAGTCATAGGAGCAGCAATTATAGAAAATCCATTTACAAACCGCCGATAATACCCAGCTAGCCCCAAGAAACTCCTAACTTCAGTTACATTTTTCGGTGGTTTCCAATCAACAATGGCTGAAATTTTACTAGGATCAACCCATATACCATCACCTGAAACAATATGACCCAAAAATCCAACTTTCCGGAGCCAAAATTCACTTTTACTAAACTTAGCATATAGCTGCTTATCTCTCAAAGTTTGCAAAACTATCCTCAAATGCTCAGCATGCTCTGTCTCATCTTTTGAATAAATTAAAATATCATCTATAAACACCACAACAAGTCTGTCCAGGTATGGCCGAAATATGCGATTCATTAAATCCATAAACACAGCAGGAACATTTGTCAACCCGAATGGCATAACTAAAAATTTATAATGATCGTACCTTGTTCTAAAAGCAGTTTTAGGCACATCTGACTCTTTTACTCGCAGCTGATAATACCCAGATCTCAAGTCAATCTTTGAAAACCATGTCGCTCCTTTTAGCTGATCAAACAAATCATCAATTCTCGGCAACGGATACTTGTTTTTGATTGTCACCTTGTTTAACTGCCGATAATCAACACATAATCTCATAGAACCATCCTTCTTTTTTACAAATAACACGGGAGCACCCCAAGGTGAAAAACTCGGTCTCACAAAGCCTTTATCAGTCAACTCTTGCAACTGCGACTTTAATTCTTTCAACTCTGTTGGTGCCATTCTATATGGAGCAATCGAGATTGGAGCTGTTCCCGGTATTAAATCAATACCAAATTCTACTTCCCTAACTGGAGGCAAACCTGGCAATTCTTCTGGAAATACGTCTGCAAATTCACACACAATCGGCACTGATTCAACTTTCTTTTCAACTTCTTTTGTATTAATTACATCGCCAAATAAGCTTCATAACCCTTTCTCAAATATCTCTGAGTCGACATCGAAGAAATCATACTAGATAATGCCTTTGATTTGTCTGGCTCAACTCGCAGAATTTCACCACTTTCACACTTTAATTCTATAACTTTTTTTTTGCAATTTATTATAGCATCATGCAATGTCAACCAATCCATACCCAAAATAACATCAAATTCATCAAACGGCAACAACATCAAGTCGGCCGGAAATTAATGACCCCGAATCATTAAAGGGCATTTCTTGCTTACTTTATCAACTATCACGCATTTGCCTAATGGGTTCGACACTCTAATCATAGATTTTGTGTTCTCAACAGGTATATTCATACTAGACACCAGTTTAATGCATACGTATGAATGAGTAGAACCAGGATCAATCAAAGCAATAACATTAATATCATAAAGAAAAAATGTACCGGTAATCACATCGGGTGAGGAAGCATCTTCACGCACTTTAATAGCATAAGTTCTAGCCGGAGCTCTTCCCTCAGATCTAACTGCTGCATCTCTGGCTACATTCTTACTGCTTGTTTCACTTCCAGCTTTTCTCGGATACCTTCCCCTCGAGTCTGCACCACTAGCTTTTACACTGAAATTTTTCTTTCTCAGCTCTCTCTGGGCAGTCTCTAATAAAATGATCCGGAGAACCACATCGAAAACATTCATTTGCGCTGCACGGACCAAAATGATTTCTACCACACGGCTGGCACTCGGGTTTAACAAATCTTGTATTTCCTACACTAGCCGCAGAAGTAGTCTGAGATTTAGGACCCACATTTCGCTTCTTAAAATTTCCATATGATTGCCCAGCTGAAACTTGGGAACGAGGATTCATATTTCTTGACTTTCCGGTTTGTTGTGAGGGTGCATTACTCATTGGTCTTTTCTTCCAATTTTGTGTTTCAGATTCTACCTTTTTCTTTTCCTTCAGTAATTCTTCAGCCTTGCAAGCTCGATCGACAAGTACCACCATTTCTTTTAGTTCAAGGATCCGAACAAATACTTTAATGTCTTCGTTAAGCCCGTCTTCAAATCGTCGGCACATCTTGGCTTTTGTAGGAACATATTCCCTGGCATACTTACTCAATCGAATAAACTCTCTTTCATATTCTGAGACTGTCATATTACCTTGCTTCAGCTCAAGAAACTCTTTACATTTCTGATCAATAAATCTTTCACTAATATATTTCTTCCGAAACTCTTCTTGAAAGAATTCCCAGGTTACCCTCTCTTTCGGCACCACCGAAATCAAAGTCTTCCACCAATTATAGGCTGAATCTCTCAACAAAGATGTAGCACATTTCAAACATTCTTCAGGTGTACAAGATAATTCATCAAATACCCGGATAGAATTTTCAAGCTAGAACTCTTCTTTCTCTGCATCATCATCAATATTTGCTCTAAATTCTTCAGCCCCTTGTTTACGAATTCTGTCAACAGGGGTTCTGTGAAATTTTATCATATCCACTCCCTGAGGCATCGGAGGCATAGGTTGAGGAATTGGGGGAGGTGGGGGAGGTCGTACATTTGGGTCCGTACGAACGAACTCAGTGTACCATGCACTCATCATTTGGAGAAAGGCTTCTCGATCCCTTTCTCCTCCTCCCTGACCAACAGTAGGGGGTGGGTTTTTAGTCGGCGCTGCCCCTTCAGCCGGAGCTGGCGCATTACTCTCTACTTCATCTGCCATAGCTGGATCGGGATCCATTTACTATATAAAAATCATTTAAAAAGGTCAGAAGTCGTCACACTATCACAATTCATACATATGGCATGTATAGCAAAATCCGTACATACAACACGTAGTCCGAGAATAGACTAAACCTGCTCTGACACCACCAAATGTTATGCCCCCACGCCCGAAACCATCGCCGGAGTCGAGCTTGAGGGGTTACCAAACATAATTTATCAAATTAAGAACTTCAAATCATTTGTTTCTACATTCACAGCTTTCTAGCTACCCGCATCACAGTTACAAGAAAAATCAAATCTTGAGTTATGAAACTCAAAATCAAGATCCATAAATTTTCCCTAAATCTAAACTCATATATATATTTACTAATTTTTTTCTAGAATTTTTGGTTGGGCCAATTAGTACAGTTTATTAGTTAAAGTCTCCCCTATTTTAGGGTTCGACTAGTCTGACCTCTGTGTTTTACGAATCTAATATATCTCTATACAGAATTTAAATGACTATTAGGTTTGTTTCTCTTAAAACTAGACTCTATAAGGAATCTGTACATCTAAATAAAAACTTCTAATTATTTTTTTAAAATTTATTATGAATTTTTAAAGTTAGAACAGGGGATCCAGAAATCACTCTGGCCCTGTTTTGTAAAAGTTTAACTATCTCATAAAATATAATTTATATTTCTATTTTGTTCAATCCATATGAAAATAAACTCATTAAGCTTCAATTTCATAACTTACTCATCATTTAGTTCCATTTATACTATTTTTAGTGATTTTTCAAATTCATGTCATTGCTGCAGCAATATTCTGTTTTAAGGCAAGTTTCATCTTTCCATGAATTTTTATGAACTAGAAAACCTATTAAACTTCCATGATATCAAACATGATCTAAATTAGCCATCACCATGACTTATCAATATCAAACATTTTCTCAACCAAACATGGCCATATCATAAAATTATTTACACAAAATAGGTATATTGCTATACATGCCATACTTAAGTAGTTGTACAAGCCATTTACCAAGATAAAAGTCCTTTGGTTAGTGTGATCGAACTTTCGACCTGTCCCGATTCTTGAGCCGGCTTGTTCAAAACTACAGTGAATGAAAAGGAAGGAGTAAGCATAAATGCTTAGTAAGTTCATATGTAAATAACAAGTAACATAACAATACAAATATACCAAACAACCTTAGCATGGTATCACCAAAACATATATCACATTTCTAAACATCATTCATCATCTTACCACCTTATCGTTGTTGTATCTATTTTCAACCCGAGGGTTAAGAACATACCTGCCCAAAGTGTCCATTTCACAACACTTACCAAAACGTCGCTTGCATCTTAAGTGTTCTTCCATTTCACTAGAAATTTCACCCGTTGAACACATCGGAATACAACTCGGATACACGGATAATTTGCACATAAGTGCCTCATAGGTAATCAAGAAATCATGTAACCCGCCCCTAAGTGAACTCGGAGTCAACTCAACGAGCTCGGGCGTTCGCATCTATAAGTGAACTCGGACTCAACTCAACGAGTTCAGATACCTAGTTACATTTCACGAACTCGGACTCAACTCAACAAGTTCAGACATTCGCATCCATAAGTGAACTCGGACTCAACTCAACGAGTTCGGACGCTCAACCATCCTAGTGACATGTCACTTGTATCCTAATCTATTCCTAAGGTTCAAACTGGCTTTTTCCCTCGATCTCACATTTACCGTCTTCGATGCAATATCGGAACCGATACTCGGTAGCAATTCATATTTATCAAGTAGTAAACATAATTTGCATATTACTCAACATTAACCACAAAGCATAATATTTCACGATTAAAAATCAGCATATCATATAATTAACATTAATAACTTAAAAATAACATTTATGCTACATTATTTACACATGAACTTACCTTGGTACCAAAATATAAAGATTTTGCAATTTAGTCCACAATCTTTTCTTTTCCTCGATCACGACTTGAATCTCGTTTCTCTTGATTTATAATACTAAATTAATCTTATTTAATACATACATTCATGAAAACAGCATTTAATACGAACTTTAAAAAAATTACACTTTTGCCCCTAGGCTCAGGAATTAAACTTTACTCCTTATTCTTATGTTTTATAACATACTGATCATTTTTCCCTTCTATGGCAACATCAAATTCTTACTCTAACATATACTTGTGACTATTACGTATTTTTGCCGATTAAGCCCTTTTACTCGTTTTCACTCAAAACCGAGTAGCACAAGTTGTCTAACATAATTTAAAACCCCATATTCTATCATAAAACATCAAAATACACAAATTTCACCTATGGGTATTTTTCCAAATATAAACCCTAGGTTGAATTATTGCTAACATAAGCTTAATCGAGCTACCAGGATTCCAAAAACGTAAAGAGCATTAAAAACTGGGCTTGGAATCACTTACTATGGAGCTTGGAAGCTTGAAACAAACCCTAGCTATGGAGAACCCTTGAAATTTCTGCCTAATGAAGAAGATGGACAAAAATTGGCTTTTAATTTTGTTTTTAATTCATTTTAATAACTAAATGACCAAAATACCCTTACTACTAAACTTTCCAAAAATTCCTTCCATGTCTTAATTTTTTCCATGAACTTAAAATTGGTCAAATTGCTATTTAAGACCTCCTCATTAATATTCCAAAATAATTTCATACTAAAAACTTCTAGAATGCAAGTTTTGCAACTTATTCGATTTAGTCCCTACTTTCAATTTAAGCACTTTAGGCATAGAATTTCCTCACGAAATTTTCACACAATCATGCAATCATATCATAAACATCAAAATAATTGTAAAATAATTATTTCTATCTCGAATTTGTGGTCACGAAACCACTATTCCGATTAAGCCCTAATTCAGGATATTACAGAAAACATTATCAAAACATTAACATTAGGCCATTTATGTCATTTAACCTTTTCAATGGGTTAATAACAACATAAGGACCTTTGCTTTAGAAAGCCATGGAAAATAGACACCTTTACAATATAGAAAGCCACTTTCACATACTACGCGATTAGGTCATTTTTATCAAATTAAACACACAAATGATAAAATTTTCATACAAAATTGTCACAGATATAAATTCACATATTCCAAACATAAAAAATAATATTAAAATATTTTTTGACTCGAATTTGTGGTCTCAAAACCACTAATCTGACAAGGGTCTAAACCGGGCTGTTACAACTGTCCCCCCTTAGAGATTTTTGTCCCTGAAAATCTTACCATTGAACAGAATCGGATATTGCTATTTCATAGCATCTTCAGGCTCCCACATAGCTTCTTCAATACCGTGTCGATGCCACATTACTTTTACTAACAAAATTTTCTTATTTCTCAGTTCTTTAAGCTCACGTGTTAAAGTACGGATCAGTTCTTCATTGTAGTCATATCGGACTGAATCTCAATCTCAGACGGAGAAATCACATGTGATGGATCAGATTTATACCGTCTAAGCATCAATATGTGAAATACATTATGAATCGTTTCTAACTCTGGTGGCAATAATAATCTATAAGCAACTGGCTCGATACACTATATAATTTCATACGGACCGACGAACCTCAGACTCAATTTTCCTTTTTCGCCAAATCGGAGTACTTTCTTCCACGGAGATACTTTCAGAAATGCTTTATCACCGATCTCAAATTCAACATCTTTTCATTTCAAATCTGCATATGATTTCTGATGAGAGAAGCTGCTTTTAGACATTTACGAATCACTTTTACTTTCTGTTCAGTCTCTTTAATCAAATCAACCCCGTGAATCTTATTCTCACTGAGCTTAGTCCAATACAAAGGTGTACAACATTTTCTACTATATAAGGCTTTGTACGGTGCCATTTTAATGCTCATTAAAAACTATTATTATAAGAAAATTCAATCAATGTCAAATACTATTCCCACGTACCTTCAAACTCAAGAATACAACATCTCAACATATCCTCGAGAATTTGATTAATCCGCTCAGATTGACCATCTGTTTGCGGGTGGAAAGCAGTACTGAAGTGCAATTTTGTACCTAAAGCCTCTTGTAGTTTCTTCCAAAATCGCGAAGTGAATCTTGGATCTCTATATGACATAATAGACAATGGCACACCGTGCAATCTTACAATATCGAAAATGAATAACTCAACTAACTTATCTAGCGAGTAATCGGATCGTACTGGAATAAAATGAGCTGATTCCGTCAATCAGTCAACCACAACCCAAATTGCATCTCTCTTTTTTGGAGATAAAGGAAAACCCGAAACAAAATCCATCGTCACTCTATCGCACTTCCATTCAAGAATCATAATCGGTTGTAACAAACCAGATGGCACCTGATGTTCAACTTTAACTTGTTAACATATTAAACATTTCGAAACAAAATTAGAGATATCTCTTTTCATTCTAGACCATCAGTAATACTGTTTTAAATTATTATACATTTTCATACTTCCTGGATGTACAGATAACCGACTACAATGTGCTTTATTCAAAATCATTTGAATCAACTTTGAATTTCTCAGAACACAAATGCAGCCTCTGAATCTCAAACAATCATCAACATCAATTCTAAATTCTAAATCATAATTCATTTCACATTGAGCTCATTTTTCTATTATCTCATTATCAACTTTCTAAGCTTCAATAATCTGTTGTAAAAACAACAGCCTCTCTTTCAATTTGGCTAATATCGAGCCACCATCAGGCAGAGCCAAATGAGCATTCATCGCACGTAAAACAAACAATGATTTCTGACTTAAAGCATCAGCAACAACATTTGCTTTTCCCGGATGATAATCAATCACTAATTCATAGTCTTTAAGTAGTTCTAATCGTCTTCTCTGTCGCAAGTTCAAATCTTTCTAAGTCATCAAATATTTCAAACTTTTAGGATCAGAATAAACATGACATTTCTCACCAAACAGATAGTGGCGCCAAATCTTCAAAGCAAACACAATAGCTGCCAATTCTAGATCATGTGTCGGATAGTTCTTTTCATGCGGCTTTAACTGTCTCGAAGCATAGACTATGACTTTGCCTTCCTACATCAAAATGCATCATAAACCGTTCAATAAAGCATCACTATAGATCACAAATTCTTTACTCGATTCTGGTTGTACTAACACCAGAGCTTCAGTCAATAGGGCTATCAACTGATCAAAGCTTTTCTGACACTTTTTAGACCATTCAAATTTCACATCTTTCTGAAGTATTTTCATCAGCAGAGTTGCAATCATAGAAAGTCTTTTATGCATCTTCGGTAATATCTAGCAAGTCCCAAAAAACTACGGAATTCAGAAACATTTCTCGGACACTTCCAATCCAGAATAGCTGAAATCTTGCTCGGATCAACTCAGATACCTGATGCTGATACTATATGACCCAGAAAACCAACTTCGCGTAACCAGAACTCACATTTACTGAACTTTGCAAACAAATTCTTATCATGTAGAATCTGTAACACTATTCTCAATTGCTTGGCATGTTTAGTTGCATCACGTGAATAAATCAAAATGTCATCAATGAATATGACAACAAATCGATCTAAATATGGTTTAAAAATTCTGTTAATCAAATCCATAAAGATAGCAGGTGTATTCATTAATCCGAAAGACATAACTAAAAACTCATAGTGGCCGTACCTCATTCAGAAAGCAGTTTTTAGAATGTTTGAATCTTTTACTCTCAACTGATAATAGCCCAATCTCAAATCTATCTTTTAAAACACAATAGCTCCTTTCAACTGATCAAACAAATCATCAATTTGAGGTAGAGGATATTTATTCTCGATAGTTACTTTGTTCAATTGACGATAATGAATGCACATTCTCATTCTGCCATCTTTCTTTTTCACAAACAAAATAGGAGCACCCCAAAGTGAGAAACTCAGTCTTGCGAATCCTCTATCTGTCAACTCTTGCAACAGAGACCTTAATTCTTTTAACTTTATTGAAGCCATTCTATACGAAGCTATCGAAATCAGAGTAGTTCCCAGTACTAACTTTATGCCAAATTCAACTTCTCAGATTAGAGGTAATCCCAGACGTTCTTCAGGAAATACATTAGGAAATCCACAGACAACAGGCACAGATTCAACTTTCTTTTTTTTTTTTACTTTTGAATCAATTCCATAGGAAAAATAAGCTTCACAACCCTTTCTCACAATACTTAGAGATTTCATCGAAGATATCACAACTGGTAACCCATCTAAATCACTAGATTCAATTCAGACTATTTTATCATTCTTGCATCTCAGATCAATAGTTTTCCATTTGCATTTCACAATAGCATCATGCAAAGTTAGCCAATCTATCAAACTCATCAAAGGGTAATAACATCAGATCAACTGGAAAGCAAATGTTTCGAAGCATTAACAAACAATTCTTGCACACTTTGTCAACTAAGACACTTTTACCTAAGGGGTTCGATACTATAATCACGGATTTAGTAGACTCTACAGGAAAAGTCTTATTGGATACTAAATTCATGCATATATATGAATGCGTCGATCCGGATCTATCAATGCAGTCACAGAAGTATCATAAAGAGTAAAAGTACCAGTTATAACATCAAGACAAAGCTCGTGAGGCTTTGGCAGGTACTCTAGCCTCAGATTTAACAACAGTGTCTTTAGTCCCTCTTTGACCGTAATCGAAACGGTGGTTTTGGGACCACGAATCTGAGCTGAAAAAATATTTTAAAATTATTTTCTATCTTTACTTTGTGTGAATTTATATCTGTGAAATTTTCGTGAATTAATTTCGTCATTTAGGTGTCTGAGTAAATAAAAGGACTTAAATTACGTAAATTGAAATTTTGGTAGTTTAATTTATAAAGGGCCATTGTTAGTGGCTTTTAAGGGTGAGGGATTTGTGTTGTAAATAACCTATAAAGATATTAGTGGGATGGTTAAAGACTTATAATATGTGGTTTTTAATATTAAATTATTAAGGTTATAAAAGTAAGTTAATTATTAAAGCATATATATGATATAATATCATAAAATAAACTATGTTTTTCATTCTCTCTTGCACCGAATATAAACAAAAAGAAAAAGAAAGAAGACTAGGTTCGGCCATCTTCCAAGCAAAAATCAAGGTTCGTTCTTTGTCAGTTTTTAATAATTTCTACGTTTTTGAGATCGTTGCTTCGAGTACTACAAAACCCATACTTGAATTTTTTATTTTGATAGATATTTTGAGTTGTGCCATTGTTGATAACCTGTGATTTTTGTTGTTTGATGATGAAAAGGGAAAGATATGTTTTAGATTACCATATTTTATATTGGAGTTTTTGATGATTTTGAGTAATTAGGACTTAATTGCAAAAATAATAATTTGGGGGACTAAAATGTGAAATTAATGAATTATAAGAGCTTGTATAGACATGGGTAATATTTGGCCTAGCTTGGGTGTGGAGAAATTTGATGTATTTTGTGTTTTGTGCAATAGGGACTAAATTGTAAAAATTGTAAATGTTAGGGGTAAAATGGTAATTTTCCCATTTATGTGTTTTTGGATTAAATTGAATGAAAATATGTTTGAATGAGCTTAATTTGAATATGTTTAGATCAAGAACCAAAGAAAATCAGATTTGGATCGAGAAAAAATAAAAGTTGTCGACTAGCAGCCCCGTCTCGTTTTACTACGTCCGAGGTAAGTTTAGAAGCAAATGGACATGTTTATTGGTAACTTAATGTTATATTTACTTGATGTTTTGAAATGTTAGAAACTAAATATATTATGGCCGAATGTGATTGAATATGGTTATTACACTTTCGAGTTCGATTCGACCGAGTCACAACGTGCAAAGCCCCGTATGAACCTTAGGAATAGCTAGGATACATATGTCATGACATAGGATTCTGATATATGAGTGCGAGTAAGTCCATGGCATCAATTTGTGATTTCGATATGTGTTTACAAGTAAGACCCTGTCTGGGATAGTGGCTACATGTAAGACCATGTCTGGGACGTTGGCATTGTACGATATATGTGTGAATTATCTGAGTGTCCTACCCAATTTTGAGTGTTTCATCGGGCAAAGGTAAACATAATCGGATGTGTTGGATGAGCAAAAAGGGACAGGTATGATTTAGTTTATTGGTTATCGATGATAAGGTAAGTATGTGACTTATTGATAAAATGCGTTATGTATGATATAAAGGATAAACTTCCTTGGTTCAAATATGTGTTTTCGGCCTTGAATGAATGGTGTATTTATTATGGAAATGATTCTTTAATTGCATTTATATGTGCCTATGAATATTCAGCTATGAAAGTAAATTATGTACATGATCATATAACCGAATCTTTGAGCTTATATAAATGTGTATAGTTGACTTGTGAATGAGTAGTAAATATACTATGAATAGCTCTTGTGTATATATGTATGAGTTATAATGTATATATGCGGTTATATGGTTAACTTATGTAGTGAAATTTTAATAAATATAAGAGTTTTGCATTTTGTGTAGGGGAACTAAGTGTAATAGGAATATTCGGCTTTGGTTGTTAAATGATACTATGTTGGTTTTGACTATTTATACATTCAGTTAAATGGAATTATAAAAGGAAATAATTATATATGCTTAAAAATACTACATATGAATGTACCTATAAATGATTGGATTTAAATGTACAATGATAAAATAATTTGATTAGTTTTGCTAATTCTGTTAATATCATTGAGTTATTTATTCGCTTATAACTTACGAAGCTGAAATACTTATCATGTGAATATTTGTTTCTGTTTTATAGATTTTGGAAAATCAAGTTACAAGCTCGGGGATCGTCTATGAAGCTCATCACACTATCCGCTAATTTGGGTACTTTTATAAGTTGAATTAGAAATTATGGCATGTATAAGCTAAAGTATGTTTTGGAAATGTTAATTTGGGAGTTGAATTATGTGACATGTTTGCATGAACTTGTGTTAGGTATTGTGTGTGCTGAAATATGGATATTGCCATGTTCCTATTCGGTTTATGAAAATGGGATTGAATGTTCACTAATTTTGATTGATGATAAATAGTGTATAGATATTTTGTGGACAATTGCTGTGTTTAAAAGTTATATACTTTATGTTAAGTAAGGTCTCTACTGCTGGTAAGACACATATATTTTATGTGTACCTTATTTTATTGGTTTGGTTTTGATATTTTGTATAGGATTATATATATATGAGAATGTCATTTAGAAAAATTAATATGTTTGCATGCATATTATGTGTATTTATGAGGTTGTCGTATGGGTTAAATCAACCTTAGTATTAGGTAGTTAAAAATTTAAGTTAGTTGGATATTATAAATGGATATATGTGACTGAGTATTTGATCATGGCATACGGATGGATCCCTATATGTCTTGTTATATATATTTATAGATGTTTGTATTATGATTGGGTTGCAAACATGCATGATTATATTGATTCATTAAATTTTTTTTGTAAAGCTACGAAATTATGCAATTTAGCTTGTGATAGCCGAATAGCTATAGAATGGAATGGACTTTCTTTGTATATTCCTAAATGTTTGACTTTTGTTTGTGTAATTATATAATACATGCAAAGTTGATAAAAATTTAGGAATAAAAGCCGCACTAATGATTTAATATGGATGCATCAAATGATCGAACATAATTTAGGTAATTTAGTGGTTTAGGTACAATTTATCTTGTCTCATTTATTTTAGGTGTTCAAAATGTTTCGAACTTTGATAGGGATAATTGTGTGTAAAGTTTATACTATCGTATGAAATGTTCTCGATTTATTAATGAAGTCGGTATAGACATTTAAATTAATAAATATTCGTATAAGTAATTTGTATGATAGATAATGTCTCGTAACCCTAGTCCGACAACGGATACGGGTTAGGGGTGTTCATCCCGTATTTCTGGGACGTCTATCACGAGATGTATTTCCACATGGCCTTAGATTTTGCACAATTTCTTGTTCAACAGACTCGGGACAATCTTGGATAAAATGATCTAAAGATCCATATTTAAAACAAACTTGGTCATTCAATCTACAACTTCCCAGATGTCTTTTACCACAATGTCTACACTCAGGTCGATCGGATTGCACATTTCCCAAACTTGCAACAGAAATAGCTAGAGCTCTAAAGCTCGAAAGTGATCTAGCACGATCTCTTCTCGAATGCCCCACATTAGCCTTTGAACGGCTATCATCATCTCGGAATTTCTTTGATGCAAACTAAAATGATTTACTTGGAAATATCTTTCTCACGTCTCTAGCTTCTGAATCATCTTTGCTTTTCTCTTTCCCGAGTTCTTCAGCTTTACATACTGGTTAAACAAGCACAACAAACTCTTTTATCTCCAGAATTCTGACTAACAAACGAATATCTTCATTCAACCCATCCTCGAATATCTTTCACATAATTACTTAGTCGAGACACATTCTTGTGCATACTATCTCACAAATTCTCGCTTGTATTCTGTAACAGACATACGACCCTATTTCAGTTCAAGAAACTCTTTGCGTTTTTGATCTATCAATCTCTAACTGATGTATTTCTTTCAGAATTCAGCTTGAAAGAAATCCCAAGTGACTCATTCTCTCAGAACCACATATATTAGTGTCTTCCACCAATGATACGTTGTATCTCTCTAAAGCGAAATGGCACACTTAAGACATTCGTTTGGAGTCAATGACAATTCATCGAACGCTCTTATTGTATTCTCAAGCCAGAATTCAGATCTCTCAGCGTCATCATTAGTAGTAGCATGAAATTTTTTGGCCTCATATTTTCTAATTTTTTCAACCTAAGGCTTATTCAACTGAATCGGATTAGCTTGTGGCATGACAGGGACTTGAGGATTGAGCAGGGTGAAGGTTGTGACACAGCTAGATTGGTTCTCATATATTGCGTGAACTAATCATTCATCATTATGTAAAAGGCTTGCTTAGCCTCTCCCTCATGACTACTTGTAGCAGGTCTAGAATTGGATGGCGCTATCCCTTGAGCAGGAGTAGGCGCATTACTTTTGACATCGTCAGCTACGGCTCGTTCGAGATCCATTTACTATATAAAAGCACATTTTCATTGTCAAGATTTATCACACTATCGCAATTCATAAATATGGCATGTATAGCTAGACTCACATACGCTACGTTAGTACTAGAATCGACTAAATCGTAGCTCTGACACCAATCAAATGTAACACCCGTAACCCTTATCTGTCGCCTAACTAGGGTTAAGAGGCATTACCGGACATATCTAAATATTTTTCATTCATTTCACAACCATTATAGTATCATAGTCACACATCATTACAGAGTCCTTTATATAGGTCAAAGAAACCTTAAACATACTTTAGAAAAGGGTCGGGACTAAACCGAGTACATAAAATTTTTTTTCAAAACTTAAACATTTTTCAAAGTTATAAAGGTCACACGCCCGTGTGAACAGGCCGTGTACCTTACACGGCATTAGACACGCCCATGTGTCTATGCCATGGCAAAACAGGGCATACATACTGACTTGTCCATACAACCACAAGATACGCCCGTGTGCCAGGGCATGTGAAAATTAGGGAGACTACTGACTTGGGTCACACGGCCAGTCACACGCTCGTGTGTCTAGCCCGTGCTCAAAACTAACTTAGCCACACGACCTAGTACACGCACGTGTGTGCGGCCGTGTTGTTTGCCTGACTCATTTCGAAGTGGCCTTCGAGCAACACGGCAGTGACACATGCCCATGTCCCTGCCTGTATGGGAAAAATTAAGCCATTTACAAGGCCAAAATGCCATCCTTTAAGGGTCTTCCCTACAAACATCAAAACTAAAACATTTTGCACCAAAATTTCAACCAATTCAACCAAAACATACACCATTCATGCCATATCATTATCAATATCAATAAATTTCATGCTTATCCTCCATACCAAATCATGCCAAATCATAAGCCAAAATCATACAAAACATATGATTCATAATCTTACTAATTTCTCAACTAAACAATACCAAAACTTACCAAATTGACCAATTCATTAGGCCATACGTATACACCAAAATTTTCCATTTCTGCATCACACATCATATACCAAAATCAAACCATAAGTTCAATTATAATCAAGCCATATCACATGGCTAAATATATTTCACAAAACATATTAAAATACTTCTAGCCTATACATGTCATACTTCAATATGTACACTTTCAAAAGGTACCAAAATAGAATTGATAGTGTGGTGATGATCCTCGACAATCCCTAAGCTCTCGTGTAACATCCCAAATTAGACCCTAGTCGGAACGGTGGTTTCAGGACCATGAATTCGAGTCAGAAAAATATTTAAAAATTATTACTGTGTTTATTTTTGTAAATTTATATCTGTGAATTTTTCGTGCTTTAATTTTGTCATTTGGGTGCCTAATTAAATAAAAGGGCCTAATCACATAAAATGAAAAATTGGTGGTTAAATGTGAAAGTATTTAATTGAACTTGTCTTTATAATTTGTAGCATTTATTATGCAATATAACATTTTTAATATGATGGACGATAATAACCATTGCTTATAATGGTTTAAAATTTTAATTAAAAAGTTAAATAAGTAGTAAAAAATTAAACATGTTAATATATAATAAAACATAATAAGTTGTCATGCATTTTTTATTTCATAAATTCATCGCCGAATATCAAAAAAAAAAGAAAAATAAAAAGCTTGGATGGTTCAACCATGGTTGATCTTGATTAAGGTATGTAACTAGCCTGATTTTTGGTAATTTCTACGTTTTTGAGATAGTTGCTTAGTAATCTTCAAGACCCAAGCTTTAATTTTTGGTTTTGATGAATATTTTGAGTTGTGCCATGGTTGATAGCTTGTGATTTATGTTGTTTGATGATGAAATATGAAATATATGTTTAGATTAACATATTTTGTATTGGAGTTTTTGATGATTTTGAGCAATTAGGACTAAATTGCAAAAATAATAATTTGAGGGACTAAAATGTGAAATAAATGAAATATATGGGCTTGTATGAACACTAGGAATATTCGACCAAACATGGGTATCTTGAAATTTTGAATGTTTTGTGTTTTATGCAATAGGGACTAAATTGTAAAAAGTGTAAATGTTAGGGGTAAAATGGTAATTTACCTATTTATGTGTTTTTGACTAAATTGAATGAAAATATGTTTGAATGAGCTTAATTTGAATATGTTTAGATCAAGAACCAAAGAAATCATATTTGGATTGGGGAAAAATGAAAGTTGTTAACTAATCGTCCCGTTCCATTTTACATCGTTCGAGGTAAGTTTATAGGCAAATAGGCGTGTTTAATTGTAGATAAATGTTAAATATATATGCTAGTATGAAAAATATGAATTTATATATGCTTATGTCGAATGAGAATAAGCTTGGTAACCATGTTCAAGCATTCATTTCGACCGAGTTACGATGTTCGAAAGCCCCGTATGAACCTTAGGAATAGTTAGGATACATATGTCATGACATAGGATTTCGATATGTGATGTGCGAGTAAGACCCTGTCTGGGATAGTGGCATCGATATGTGGTTACATGTAAGACCATGTCTGGGACGTTGGCATTGTACGACATATGTGTGATTATCCGAGTGTCCTATCCAATTTCGAATGGTTCAACAGGCATCAGTAAGTTGAGATCAAATGTGAAAAATTGAGCTAAAATGGTTACGTATGAATTGGTTTATTACCTATTTGAAACTAAGTGAGTAAGTTACTTAATATTTGTTGCAAGACATGCTTGAAGTAAAGTGAGTACATATGTGAATGTAAAAAAGGTATTCGGCCTTGTAAATAAATAATATGAACATTATTGAAATTATTTTTGAATATATGCAATTGGTAGAATACTCGGCCATTGATATAAATATATATAATTGTTATACTTTGACTTACGAGTGTATGCATATGAGTGTATGTGTATTTAGTATGATAAAGATATTTTGCCTTGGTCATTGAATGATGGTTTGTTAATGTATCTTTATATATAAAAGTGTTCATTCGGTCATTACTATGCTTATGCATATGAAGCTGTATTTTGATTCATGAGTATAAGTATATGTGTTCACATAATGATATTTAGCTTTGAAATTGAAGGATATTTTGCTTATATATATGTATGGGTATTTGGCCATATAATATAAATATGTATGTGATTATTATCCTTTCACCTATGAATTTATGCATATAAAAGTATATGTACTAGTTATGATAAAGATATTTTGGCTTGGAAATTGAATGATAGTTTATTAAAATATATATATTCATTCGGGGATGAATAATATACAAGTGAAAGTACATATAAAATACATGAATTTGTAAGTTTAAAGATTTAAAGTAACTATGATAGTAAAAATTTGGTTTAGTTTATATGATTTGATTATGTGGCTAAGTTGTTTATTTGCTTATGACTTACTAAGCTATGTAAGCTTACTCTGTGTGTGTTCATGTTTACCTCTATTTTATAGATTTTGGATTCAAGTTTCAAGCTCGGGAATCGTCAGAGAAGCTTATCACACTATCGACTGTTTTCGGTATTTTATAAGCTGAATTTTGAACCTATGGCCTGTATAGGCTAGATTGTAATTTGAAATGTTGGATTTTGGTTTTGTATAACTTAAGCCATGTGAAAATGGCCTAACTTCAATGCTTTATTACGATTTTGTTTGATTGTAGCTTACTTCATTTAGTTATTATGCTATATGTCTTGAATGAATGGTATTCATGATATCTATTTTGTGCATTGAAGTTGGTTAGTAATTTTGGATGTGTGCATTTGGTTGTTTCGGTTATGACATATGGATAGATAAAAGAATAAGCGAATTTGGTTGTTAATTTGGTTAAGGTGTTATTCATGATTTAGTATTAAAGGATGATAGGTTATGTTCAAATATAGAAGAAGTTTATTTTGATATGTTTATTACGTAGTAGATAAGATTTGTGTATGGGATATATGTCTATATTTGGTTATTGATTTATTCTTGTGAAGTATAGATTGTATCATGAATTGATTTGGAAGCTTATATAATGTACTTGTGTACTCGGTTATTTTGTGGAAATATATGGAAGTGTAACACCCTAATTTTGACCTAGAAGTAATGGGCCTTGAGTTTGGGATTAGTTAGAAGGCCGCTTGAATAAAAGAAAGGTGTTTAAATATTTTATAATTGTGTGTTTAGTTTAATTGTTAAATTATTTAGGAAGGGTTGGTAGGTGGTAAAAGTCCTGGGTTCGATCCAGGGCTTTAGCAAAATTTTGCATTTTTTTTCTAAAGAACCCTGAGCATTAGGTGGAAGGCTTATTAATAAGGCCTGGTAAAATCGGACACAAGGAAGCTTGTGGCCTAGTGGCAAAAGGCATTGGTAGTAAGCAGGAGGTCTAGGGTTCAAGTCCTAGCCTTGGCAATTTTTTTTATTGCGTATAAGATTAGTAGGGAAGCTAGCGTTTAGGATTTATAAATATGCTTGGTGGGAATTTGACACAAGGGTGCGCTTGGCCCAGTGGCATAATGGCGTTAGGAGTAAGGATAGGTGCTGGGTTCAAGTCGCAGCATGAGCAGAATTTGTGGGTTTTGTTTTAGGCAACCTGGAGGTCGGCAAAAAGAGTTTATAATTAATTGGGGAGGAGAAACGACACAAAAGAGCTTGTGGCTTGGTGGTAAGGGACATATAGCATAGCCAAGAGATCAGGGGTTCGAATCTAAATGGTAGCAAATATTTTTAGGATAACCAGGTTACGGGTTAATAGGCCTTAAAAATAGTTAGGGATGGAATATGGCACAAGAGCGCCTGCGGTGCAGTGGCGTGAAGCATGCTATGGTTATGAGAGGGAGCAAGTTTGAATTCCAGACCTGGCAAAGTTTAAATTTTTATTCTTTAAACTAAGGCTTAGGCATATAAGCCTTATAATTAATTGTGAGTGAATGGTAGCATAAGAAAAGATGCGGTACAGTGACCAGCAGCGTGTGGGGAGGTAGAGTAACCTTGAGGTCAGGAGTAAGAGTGGAGGCACTTGCAAAGGGAAAATTTAATTTTGCTACACAAGTGCTGTACGGTGGAAGCAATTTGAATGCAATTCAAATTGGAATTTTTGGCTAAAATCAAGGGGATTAGGATGAGGATTAAGTATAGATATGATGGTGATAAAATTGGAGAATTTGAAGGGAAATTATCTTGACGAGTTTAAGTCGATTGAAGAGTGTAGGTGTATTCTTATTTATTTATTTATTTATTTTAGTATAAATATGTGTGTCATATAGACGAATAAGGGCATTTGTTTTTTTTGTGTGCTTCAGTCGCATATCACCTCCTCTTTTCTTTAAGCCAAACTCTTGATCTTTTCTTCCCTATTTTAATCAAATCAACCTCTTCCTTCTTCAACTTGCCGACTGTATCTTTTCACTTAAAAGCCAATTCATACACTTTGGGGGTTTGATTTCTTGTTGGCAAGCAATCTCGCAATCGGTAAGTGAATTAGATCTTCTTCTGCTCTTGTTAAATATTTCTAAGTTCTTTTGTTTCTACACTCTTAAAAGCCTATTATTCTTTATTCTTTCCAAAACTTTCATTAACTTACGGTTTCTTCATTTATTTCTCTTTTTCCCTCTCATTCAAAAGTGTGATCGCTGATGGAAAAAGGGGGCTCTAGCAGAGAGGTTGGGATAGAGGCTTCCAAGTTTAAGTGACGTAATGTGTCAGTCGTTAGGGACTTTTCGCCTGGATGCGGAAGGGGGACTACGTCAGATTTCGAGTTACATAGGCAGATCGCAGTCAATCAATCTAGACAAGGCAAGTATAAGTGGTACTTCAATAATTAGTGGATTTATTTTGAATTAATGAAAAGTGACGAATGGAATATAACGTTGAATATAGGTTCGGGCGATTATGAATACTTAATACTCCAGGTGATAAGGTGTGTACTTCTACCCTATGATAACTTGATATAAAGCCGAAGGTGTGTACACACACTGCACACATAAGTAGATCGGCAAAAGCCGAAAGTTTGACTACGGCAGTCTTGCAAGTGCGCGAACACTCGTGAGATCGAAACCGATTGGTTATTTGAGGCCCTATGAGAGATTCCATGGGCTTGGGCTGTGATTTGGCCAACCGGACCAGAATAAGCTTAATGGGCTTGATGGGCTGTTGGGCCCATAATTGGCAAAAATTGATAATTGATGCTATGTAATGAAAAATCATATGTGAGCATACATATAAATGTGAATTGGGCCTGATGGGCTATATAAATGTGATTTGGGCCTAATGGGCCATATAAATGTGATTGGGCCTAGTGGGCCATATACAGGTATGTGCACTTGACTGGGCTTTGTAAGGCGTTTTGGGCCTAGTATATGATAACTACATAAAACTTAATTTATATATTGCGACCGTGGACAAGTCATAGGGTTAAGGTGTGGCAACGGGTATATGCATGCCTAGGATTGGATCTAGGGAGAGCTTGGTACTTAAGCAGTCCTAATGACTCACCTCCTCTTCACTGGAATCCTACCTGGTGCATAGTATTCATTCATCTTAGCTCACAGATTTGTTAACGGGCCAAGGTAAGTGAAAATCGTAATAAAAGGAAAATTTACCGAAATGCCCTTAAGGGCAAAAATGACCAAAATACCCCTAAGTGTTGAATGTAAGTTTTATGGATATGACATGCATACATATGATATTCTGCTTAGGTTGCTTATAGGTTGGGAATTATGGAACGGAGGAATCGTGGATCCGCTAACGGTTTTTAAGCCCAATGTGTAAATGCAGGTAGTTCCGCAACCGGGCTACCATGGATGTGTATCGGTTAGGCGGGTCGATATTTATATCCCCACATGATGTGTCGGGGGACGGAGTTGGTGTGTAGTGGATGGATTATTGGGATGGGATTGTGCTGCATTGCATTGCATGTATGATATTGTTGTGATATTATTACGACGTGAGCTTCGGCCCAACAGAGGCTATTGGGCTAAGGCCCAAAGACCACCGTTATTGAATTGGGCTCTGGCCCAAAATAACTAATGATTGCTTTATACTCGTTGAGGGTTATACACACTGAGTTTTCGAAACTCACCCCCCTCCTTCTAAACTTTTCAGGTGATCCTTAGTAGGTGGTTCAACGGATGGAGGGACACGGAGGTGGCCAACTATCATAAAACAATTAGACATAGTCTTTATGTAATTTTTAATATATTGACTTTAAATTATTTCTATTTGATTTGGGTTTCTGGCTAATATTTTAAATTAAGATTATTATCATTTTTTTGTGCTTTATATTTATTAGAAGTAGAATGTGGTTTCCTAAACCATAACTCTTTTTAAATACTATGTTTCCGCAGCTCAATTTTTAAATGACAAGTTTTCATAAAATCATATGATCTAAATAAAGTTTCCGCAATTGAAAAGAGATTTTACAAAGTAATTAAGGTTTTTCGTTTTAAGGAAATGTTTCCAATGAAAACAAGGTTTTCGCTAAAACATTTCAATGTGATGCGCTAAATTCGACCATAATGTCTGGGCCAGGTTTGAGGTGTTACAGGAAGGGTTATGGTGAACATGGTGATTCAGTACCTGTATATATATTTATATATGTATATATATAAATATTTTTGCACAAGACGAAATGGTATGACTCATTTATTAACTCAAAGTATATATTTATAAGGATAAAAGGTGGTGTTTCGGTTATGAAGTAAATGATGCTTGTGTTTGAGTTATAATATGTAATGCATTAATTAGTAAAATGTATGTCAAGAATATGTGGTACATTGGAGTATGCTTATGTTATAAAATAATGATAGGTATGACTATTTGGATTTGATAATTATTTGAAAATCAATTAATATGTACTAGTAGATCATGGTTGCCGAATAAACATGAAATGAATATGTTTATGTATCGTTTTCAAATGGCACATTATTTGAAAATTTTGGGTAATTTATTTGAGTGGTTTAATCAGTTAAGTTGATGATTTATTTTAGCATATGCTAAGTGAATTATATAATTATTTATTCATGTTATGCAAATGTAGTAATAAGACAAACGAATGTTACTATGGAATATTTCACTTATATGAAAGGAAATAATGTATGTTTGGTTGTATGAAGTATGCGCATAACATTTTTTTGATAATTAAAATATTTTATATTTGAATTATTCAAATGTCATCAAAGTTAAAGTATCCATATTTGATAAGTATGTGAAATGAAATGCAAAAAAAAAATAGATGATTAACGTTATAAAGAAAGTTTGTTCTGAATTGTTTTATGATCGATAATGCCTCGTAACCCCATTCCAGCGACGGATATGGGTTAGGGGTGTTACATTTTTTTGGTATCAAAGCTATGGTTTAGTCAGTTCTAGGACTACCATAGTGTATTTGAGTCTAGCTATGCATGACATATTTAACTTTTGATAGTGTGATATCTCCTGACTCTGACGAAAAATATTTTGATAAGACAGATAAGTTTTCAACCGAGCTAATTTTGATAGTACAGAATGTGCACTCGAATGTTTGAATGGAAATGTGTTGATGATGAGTTGAAACTCATAAAGGTGTAGATTAAAGAGTATGATATATTGATGTTGACAAATGTTATAATTATATGAGCATATAGATTATGATATGTGAGTTGTGATTGCTATTTGAAATGTTTTGATTGTAAATTAATGATTTGAGTTGGTATATGAATTAAGTGCTAAGAATAAAGGTGATTAAAAGCAAATGTTTATTAAATGTTTGGACAATGTGAAATTATTAATGAATTGACTATTTGTGAAAGTGTGTTATGTGTACATATGTGTAAGTTAAATTTGAGGCTTTATTATGCTCACCCCCCTTATTAGTGAAATGTTGTTGTGAAATCTGTAAGATTTGGGTTGAATAAGCTCAAGAGTGTGGAGTTACAGAAGCCCATGTTTGGAAGATTAATAATGTGGCCAGAAAAGAGATTGAATATGCAAATGAAGACAATATTAAAAGAGACATTGGATAGCTCTGCAGATTATTAAGATTATGTGACTGTTAAAGAAGAAGTTATCTTCGATCAAATGACCTATTCTGGTATGTTAACTAAGGAAAATATTAGCTAAAAGCTTTTTTTAATTGATTTCTGCTAGTGAAGGGATAATGTGAAAATTTCTAATAGCAGAACTAGACAGTTGAAATAATATTTGAATTGTATTGAGGGCTGATGTAACACCCCGAATTTAGGCCTAGAAGTATTGGGCCTTGAGTGCGGGTCCGTAAGGAGGTTGTATATAGGTATTTAATTGTGCAATGAAATGACACAATTAAATGTTTGCTTTAGTGGTTAATGGCTTTGAGAAGTGTTGGGGAAATCTTGGGTTCAAACTTGCGCTTTAGCAAAAAATTTGGTATTAAGAGAAAAAAAACCTGGATGCTTGGATGAGGGCTTTTAAATTATTGTGTTAAATAAATGACACAAGGAAGCTTGTAGTCTAGTGGTTGTGACGTCATTAAGGTTGTATGGGAGCCTGGTTCAAGCCTTGGCTCTTGTAATTTATTTTGGTTTTTTTAGGGAACCTGGACTTTGGCCTTTAGACCTTATAATTAATTGGGGATAAAATATGACATAAAAAGCCTTGTGGCTTAGTGGCAAGTAGCGTGTGGAGAAACTGAGGGAAGGCATGGGTTCGAATCCCATGGCAAGCAAGGAGCATTTATTTTGCTAACAGGGGGCTGCAAGAGTTGGTGTTGAATTTAAACTCTGATGTTGGAGGGATCCCACATCGGGAAGCTAACATAAGAGTGGTTGCGAAGCTGGCTTTAAATAGAGAGAACCATGAGGAGAGTAAAGGTACCTTTCTTGGCTGATCCCTTTCGCTGTATGCGTGCTCGTTTGGGTTGGGCGTCGGCTAAGAGTGCTCAGAGCGTAGATTAACTCCAGTCTCCTATCAGGTGTGTATGTCTCACTACTCTAGCTATAGGATGGCTACTTCGGGCCGCGATGGGCCGAAAGGGGCCATGCGGGCCCAATGGGCCTACGGGCCCAATTGGATAAGTTGTTTGATTGTGTAGTAAATATTGGACTAGGCTAGGTGAATCTCATATTTGTGGCTAGATTTGGGCTAAAAGGGCCACACGAGCGTGTGGGCCCATTTGGGCCGAGAATAGGCTTTAGGCCCATTCGTATTGTTATCCCTGTTTAGAATACTTTAGTTTACCAAATTACCAAAATACCCCTGGTTTGTAAAATTACTAAAATACCCTTGGTTTATAAAATTACCAAAATACCCCTATTTTATAAAATTACCAAAATACCCCTAGTTTGTAAAATTATCAAAATACCCCTAGTTTGTAAAATTACCAAAATACCCCTAATTTGTGAAATTACTGAACTACCCTCGACTTGTAAAATTACCAAAGTACCCTCGATTTATAGAATTACCGTTTTACCTTCGATTTACAGAATTATTGTTTTACCCTCGATTTACAGAATTACCATTTTACCCTCGATTTACAAAATTACTGTTTTACCCTCTATTTACAAAATTACTGAAATACTCTTGTAGGGTAGAAATGCCGAAATACCCTTGTAGGGTAAAAATACCGAAATACCCCTGTAGGGTAGAATTACTAAAATACCCTTGTAGGGTAGAAATACCTAAATGCCCCTATAGGGTAGAATTACTGAAATACTCCTGTAAGGTAGAATTACCGAGATACCCTTGTGGGGTAAAATGGTAGGTGTTAAATGACTATTTTGCTCTTGTGGGCAAGTGACTGACTTGGACTGTGTGGTTGACGGATTTGATTGTAAATATATGTTGGTGATATGAATGACTTGACTGTGACTGTTTGATTCAATTATGGGCATGATATTCTAATTCTGTATGTTGTATGCCATGACATGTATATCTGTTGTACGGGACACGGGTTTATATTGATAGAGGAAGCGTTCTGGCAACCTCGCTGCAATCTGGTGGCCTCGCCACATATATCTGTTCTGGTGACTTCGTCACAATATCTGGCAGCCTCGCTGCAATCTGGTGGCTTCACCACATATATATCTGTTCTGGTGGCCTAGCCACAATATCTGTATCTGGTGACTTCGTCACAATATCTGGCAGCCTCGCTGCAAATTCTATGGTGTGTAGCGGATGGGTGGGTCGAGTTGTCTCCCTACATGGTGTAAGGTTGGTACGGGGGTGTATACGGATGGATTGGGTTGGGTTTGCATTCACATTCTGATTCTGATTCTGTTACCTGATACTGATTTTGATTCTGTTACCTAATTCTGATTCTGGTTCTGATTCTGATTCTGTTACCTGATACTGATTCTGATTCTGTTACCTAATTCTGATTCTGATTTTGATTTTGATTCTGTCACCTGATTCTGATTCTGATTCTGATTCTAGTTCTGATAATGTTTCTTATTCTGTAATGGGCTAAGGCCCATCTAGTACTGTCTGTTATAATGGGCTAAGGCCTAATTGATACTAAAACTGTAAATAGGGTTGGGGCCAGACTTTTAATTCTTTTATATGGCTGACTATTCCTTTTATATAGTAGGGGATTTCACACTGAGTTTTCGTAAACTCACCTCGTTTATTAACCTTTCAGGTAATTTCCAGCCTTAGACGGATCGGAGCTGCGAGGGGCTCGGAGGAAGCCACACATACTGTTTATGTTACAGTTTTGATTATTACTTTTAAATGTTTTTATGTGGGTTGTAGTAAAGCCGTTGTAATTTTCTGGATTTCAAATTTGGAATTTTATTTATTGTTCTTATAATTGCTAGTATTAGAACACAGTTTTCCAATGCAACTACTGTTGTTCAAAACATCACGTATCAGCAATTGTTTTTAAATCAAGTTTTCGCAACTGCCAAGATTTTCACAAAGTTGTTAAGAATGTTATTCAGCTGAGGTTTTTAACAAGGTTTAAAAAGGGTATAAGTTTTTAATTATTAAGGAGGGTTTTTAGTGGAAACATGGTTTTCGAAAAACACTTTAATGTGACATGCCAGATTCGAGCCAAACTTTCAGGCCGGGTTTGGGGTGTTACATTTAGTGGTATCAGAGCCTAGGTTAGAAAACTCAGCTGGGGTATGGGTAGCTAAAAATTATTGTTGTTTTTTTTCTTTTTCTGAAATTGGGGTTTGAAAAGGGTTTTTCTAAAAACTTTGTTTTGAAATTTATCAACTAAACTTGACTTGTTTCTGGAAAGATGTTATTGGAAGTGTGGCACACCGAGTCTCTAGCACCAAATCTGTAAGTTCTCTAACTCTGTTTACTGTTATAGATTGAAATGCTTTATTGCGAAACCACTATAGATAGTAGCACTATACTGGAACTTTCTAGTTAGAGTAAATTATAACGCTTGAATTTAGATTTAGTATTTATTTGGTGTGTGTTCTGGAAATGTAGAAATTGGTTGCATGTGAAATATATCCACTCCAATGGAAAAATGTTTTGGGAGTATGCTAGTATTATTAGTATCAAGTGCGCAGTGAAAATGTGGTGGCGTAGTCTGAGAGTGGAAAATTTCGAGGACGAAATTTTTTTAAAGGGGCAGAATTGTAACACCCCGAATTTGGGCCTAGAAGTATTGGGCCTTGAGTGCGGGTCCGTAAGGAGGTTGTATATAGGTATTTAGTTGTGCAATGAAATGACACAATTAAATGTTTGCTTTAGTGGTTAATGGCTTTGAGAAGTGTTGGGGAAATCTTGGGTTCAAACTTGGGCTTTAGCAAAAAGTTTGGTATTAAGAGAAAAAAAAAACCAGGATGCTTGGATGAGGGCTTTTAAATTATTGTTTTCAATAAATGACACAAGGAAGCTTGTAGTCTAGTGGTTGTGGCGTCATTAAGGTTGTATGGGAGCCTAGGTCCAAGCCTTGGCTCTTGCAATTTATTTTGGTTTTTTTAGGGAACCTGGACTTTGGCCTTTAGACCTTATAATTAATTGGGGATAAAATATGACATAAAAAGCCTTGTGGCTTAGTGGCAAGTAGCGTGTGGAGCAACTGAGGGAAGGCATGGTTTCGAATCCCATGGCAAGCAAGGAGTATTTATTTTGCTAACAGGGGGCGGCAAGAGTTGGTGTTGAATTTAAACTCTGATGTTGGAGGGATCCCACATCGGGAAGCTAACATAAGAGTGGTTCCGACGCTGGTTTTAAATAGAGAGAACCATGAGGAGAGTAAAGGTACCTTTCTTGGCTGATCCCTTTCGCTGTATGGCGTGCTCGTTTGGGTTGGGCATCGGCTAAGAGTTCTCAGAGCGTGGATTAACTCCAGTCTCCTATCAGGTGTGTATTTCTCACTACTCTAGCTATAGGATGGCTACTTCGGGCCGCGATGGGTCGAAAGGGGCCATGCGAGCCCAATGGGCCTACATGCCCAATTGGATAAGTTGTTTGATTGTGTAGTAAATATTGGACTAGGCTAGGTGAATCTCATATTTGTGGCTAGATTTGGGCTAAAAGGGCCACACGAGCGTGTGGGCCCATTTGGGCCGAGAATAGGCTTTAGGCCCATTCGTATTGTTATACCTATTTAGAATACTTTAGTTTACCAAATTACCAAAATACCCCTAGTTTGTAAAATTACTAAAATACACTTGGTTTATAAAATTACCAAAATACCCCTAGTTTGTAAAATTACCAAAATACCCCTAGTTTGTAAAATTATCAAAATACCCCTAGTTTGTAAAATTACCAAAATATCCCTAATTTGTGAAATTTTTGAACTACCCTCGACCTGTAAAATTATTGAAATACCCTCGACTTGTAAAATTACCAAAGTACCCTCGATTTATAGAATTACCATTTTACCCTCAATTTATAGAATTACTGTTTTACCCTCGATTTACAGAATTACCGTTTTACCCTCAATTTACAAAATTATTGTTTTACCCTCGATTTATGGAATTACTGTTTTACCCTCGATTTACAAAATTACCGAAATACCCTTGTAGGGTAGAAATGCTGAAATACCTTTGTAGGGTAGAAATACCAAAATTCCCCTGTAGGGTAGAAATACTGAAATACCGAAATACCCTTGTAGGGTAGAAATATCGAAATACCCCTATAGGGTAGAATTACTAAAATACCCCTGTAGGGTAGAATTATTGAAATACCCTTGTAGGGTAGAAATACCTAAATGCCCTTGTAGGGTAGAATTACTGAAATACTCCTGTAAGGTAGAATTATCAAGATACCCTTGTGGGGTAAAATGGTAGGTGTTAAATGATTGTTTTGCCCTTGTGGGCAAGTGACTAACTTGGACTGTGTGGTTGACGGATTTGATTGTAAATATATGTTGGTGATATGAATGACTTGACTGTGACTGTTCGATTCAAGTATAGGCATGATATTCTAATTCTGTATGTTGTATGCCATGACATGTATATCTGTTGCACGGGACACGGGTTTATATTGATGGAGGAAGCGTTCTGGCAGCCTCGCTGCAATCTGGTGGCCTCGCCACATATATCTGTTCTGGTGACTTCGTCACAATATCTGGCAGCCTCGCTGCAATCTGGTGGCTTCGCCACATATATATATCTGTTCTAGTGGCCTAGCCACAATATCTGTATCTGGTGACTTCGTCACAATATCTGGCAGCCTCGCTCTAAATTCTGTAGTGTGTAGCGGATGGGTGGGTCGAGTTGTCTCCCTACATGGTGTAAGGTTGGTACGGGGGTGTATACGAATGGATTGGGTTGGGTTTGCATTCACATTCTGATTCTGATTTTGTTACCTGATACTGATTCTGATTCTGTTACCTAATTCTGATTCTTGTTCTGATTCTGATTCGGTTACCTGATACTGATTCTGATTCTGTTACCTAATTCTGATTCTGATTTTGATTTTGATTCTGTCACCTGATTCTAATTCTGATTCTAATTCTAATTCTCATTTTGATTCTAGTTCTGATAATGTTTCTTATTCTGTAATGGGCTAAGGCCCATCTGGTACTGTCTGTTATAATGGGTTAAGGCCTAATTGATACTAAAACTGTAAGTAGGGCTGGGGCCAGACTTTTAATTCTTTTATATGGCTGACTATTCCTTTTATATAGTAGGGGATTTCACACTGAGTTTTCATAAACTCACCCCGTTTATTAACCTTTCAGGTAATTTCCAGCCTTAGACGGATCGGAGCTGCGAGGGGCTCGGAGGAAGCCACACATACTATTTATGTTACAGTTTTGATTATTACTTTTAAATGTTTTTATGTGGGTTGTAGTAAAGCCGTTGTAATTTTCTGGATTTGAAATTTGGAATTTTATTTATTGTTCTTATAATTGCTAGTATTAGAACACGGTTTTCCATTGCAACTACTGTTGTTCAAAACATCACGTATCAGCAATTGTTTTTAAATCAAGCTTCCGCAACTGCCAAGATTTTCACAAAGTTGTTAAGAATGTTATTCAGCTGAGGTTTTTAACAAGGTTTAAAAATGGTATAAGTTTTTAATTATTAAGAAGGGTTTTTAATGGAAACATGGTTTTCGAAAAACACTTCAATGTGACATGCCAGATTCGAGCCAAACTTCCAGGCCGGGTTTGGGGTGTTACAGCTGAGCGTAGTGGTTATAGTTGGGCCATTATTATGATTCCTTTTAGGCATTCTATGTGTATATTTATTCTCAGAAGTATATGTGACTGTTTAATTTCAGAAGGAATTCTTATCATAAAAGAACATTGGCTAAACATATTAATAGTCGAAAGTATCGTTGGTTTGTTTGGGATTGTATTCGACATTGATATGTCTTTCTTTGGTATTTATGTCTTTGTGTGGATATAAAAGATGATGGTGAAATTTGTATAATGCTAATACTCTGTTCCTGCTGGCTATTGTTTTGTCGAAAATATGTGAAGATTATATTGCTTCTATTACTGTGGGTTTCAACATTTACGAGTAATATTGTTCTTTCTGGACATTTTTGGAATATCGTTGGAATTGATATCATTCTATATGGGTTGTAATTTTCTGATATTTAGTGTAGCTTTAGATGCTGAAAATTTAGTTATTCTAGTTTCTCATGATTCTATGTGATTATCTATAAGAGATGTCTATTTGAAGGAAATGGTTATAAAAGTTGTGCTTCTACATTGGTTGTTGTTCAAATCATATTTGATTTTCTTCTGGGTTCAAATGCTTCGTTAATAGCCTGAATATTATCTATTGTCACAGGTAAGACGATAATCCTATTATGACAATATGATTTTTATTTGATGACTGTAGTAGATATATATAAAGATATGTCTAGATTATTCTTTCTAAAGAGAAGAAAAGATTTCTTCGAAAAGACTGATTTTGTGGTTTAATCTGATCTGAAACTATTTGATTGAAAATGTAACTAGGTTATATGAGCTTGAATCTATCCACTGGATTGGAAATAAACTTTACATGTACATGTGTGATCTGAAGGATAGTATGGAAGTAGAACTTGTATTTTTGAGGATTTGATACAAAATTATATCTATCGGAACAATTCTATATGAGAAATGTTGTGGTAAATTAAAGTTAGTTCAATTGTTGAAGCTTTCTTTTGCACGAAGACATTATCCATTAAAATATTAGTTCTGATTTAGCCTCAATTAAACGAAAAGTTTACGAACCTCAGTCATGTGTCAATGGACGGGTTGAAGTATAATAATGGAGTACACAGAGATATCCTATGATTCCTTATGGTTAGAATTGTTAAAAGACTATGAGCTTGTGATTGACTACCATCCGGGAAAGGCTAATGTTGTTACTAATGTTTTAAGCCGAAAATCATTGTTTGCTTTGTGTCCAATGAATGCGCATATGGCTATGTCTGATGATGGTTCAATAATAGTTGAATTAAAAGTAAGACCGTTATTTATTTAGCAAAATTTGTGATACTCAAAAAGTTGATAATGATTTGTTAGCAAAATAGGTCCAAGGTGATTTGAAGGTTGATTTACAGTTTTCGAAGTTGATGCTGAAAGTTGTCTGAGGCTTAGAAACCAAATATGTGTTCCGAGAAATTTAGATGTTGATTCAAATGATTTTGAATGAAGCCCACAATAGTTAATTGTTTGTTCACTCATGTAGTACAAAGATGCATAATGATCTGAAACAACTTTACTGGTGGTATGGTATGAAACGAGATATTTCTGACTTTGTTTCGAAATGCTTAATCTATCAACAAGTAAAAAAGGCCGAGAATCAGGTACCTTCTGGATTGCTTCAGCTAATTATGAGATCTGAATGGAAATGGAATAGAGTCACGATAGATTTTGTATCCGGTTTTCCGTTGACACCGAGCAAGAAAGATGCAATTTGGGTTATTGTTCATTGATTGACTAAATCGGCTTATTTTGTTTCGATATGTATAGACTACTCGCTTGATAAGTTGGCTAAATTGTATGTTTCTCAAATTGTAAGATTACATGGTGTACCTATATCTATTGATTTGAATAAAGATCTAAGGTTTACATTGCGGTTTTAGAAGAAACTGCATGATGCTTTAGGTACGAAATTACATTTCAGCACAGCTTTCCATCCACAAATAGGTGGTCAGTCTAAACGAGTCATTTAGATACTTGAGGATATGTCGAAATGTTGCATTCTTGAGTTCGAAGATACGTGGGAACGACATCTATCTTTGATTGGATTTCCATACAATAAAATGACATCTTATGAGGCTTTATACGGTCGTAAATTTCATATGTCATTTTATTGGACTGAGCTCAGTAAAAATAAGATATACAGGGTCGAATTGATCAAAGAGACAAAACAAAAAGTAAAACTGATCCGTGAAAGTCTGAAAACAGCGTTAGAACATTAGAAATCATTTGTAGACTTGAAACGAAAAGATATAGAGTTTCAGATCGAGGACAAAGTTACTTTGAAAGTTTTATCGTGAAAGAAAATACTCAGATTTGGTTGTAAAGGCAAATTGAGTCTGAGATTTGTTGGGTAGTATGAGATTATAGAGCGTATCGGGTCGGTTGCTTATAGACTGTTATTGCCATCTGAGCTAGAAAATATTCACAATGTATTCCATGTTTCAATACTTCAAAGATATTGATTTGATCCCTCACATGTGATTAATTTTTCTGAGATTGAGGTTAAGTCTGATATGACATACGATGAAGAACTGATTCGTATTCTGGCTTACAAGATTAAAGAATTGTGAAATAAGAAAATTTCGTTACTTAAAGTGAGGTGGCATAAACACGAAGTTGAAGAAGCAACGTGGGAGCCAAAAGATGCAATGAAAGAACGTTATCCGAACCTATTCCTCGGTAAGATTTTCGGGGACGAAAATCCCTAAGAGGGGAGAGCTGTAACAGCCCGAATTAGACCCTAGTCAGAACGGTGGTTTCGGAGCCACGAATCTGAGTCAAAAAAATATTTAAAAATTAATTAATGTGTTTATTTTGTGTGAAATTATATCTGTGAAATTTTCGTTCTTTAATTTTGTCGTTTGGGTGCCTAATTAAATAAAAAGGCTTAATTGCGTAAACTGAAAATTTGGTGGTTAAATATGAAAGTATTTAATTGAACTTGTCTTTATAATTTGGAGCATTTATTATGCAATATAACCATTTTTAATATGATGGACGATACTAACCATTGCTTATAATGGTTTAAAATTTTATTTAAAAGGTTAAATAAGTAAAATAACAAACATGTTAATATATAATAAAACATATAATAAGTTGTCATGCATTTTTTCTTTCATAAATTCATCACCAAATATCAAAAGAAGAAAGAAAAAGAAAAAGCTTGGATGGTTCGGCCATGGTTAATCTTGATTAAGGTATGTAACTAGCCCAGTTTTTTATAATTTCTATGTTTTTGATATCGTTGCTTAGTAATCTTCAAGACCCAAGCTTTAATTTTTTATTTTGATGAATATTTTGAGTTGTGCCATGGTTGATAACTTGTGATTTTTGTTGTTTGATGATGAAATATGAAAGACATGTTTTAGATTAACATATTTTGTATTGGAGTTTTTGATGATTTTCAGTAATTAGGACTAAATTGAAAAAATAATAGTTTGAGGGACTAAATTGTGAAATAAATGAAATATATGGGCTTGTATGAACACTAGGAATATTCGGCCAAACATGGGTATCTAGAAATTTTGAATGTTTTGTGTTTTGTGCAATAGCGACTAAATTGTAAAAAGTGTAAATGTCAGGGTAAAATGGTAATTTTCCCATTTATGTGGTTTTGGACTAAATTGAATGAAAATATGCTTGAATGAGCTTAATTTGAATATGTTTAGATCAAGAACCAAAGAAATCGGATTTGGATCAGGGAAAAATGAAAGTTGTCGACTAGTCGTCCCGTTCCGTTTTACATCGTCCGAGGTAAGTTTATAAGCGAATAGACGTGTTTAATTGTAGATAAATGTTAAATATATATACTGGTATGAAAAATATGAATTTATATATGTTTATGCCGAATGAGAATAAGCTTGGTAACCATGTTCAAGCATTCGTTTCGACCAAGTTACAACGTCCGAAAGCCACGTATGAACCTTAGGAATAGTTAGGATACATATGTCATGACATAGGATTTCGATATCTGATGTGCGAGTAAGAACATGGCATCGATATGTGACTCTAATATATGTGTGCGAGTAAGACCCTGTCTGGGACAGTGCATCGATATGTGGTTACATGTAAGACCATGTCTGGGACGTTGGCATTGTACGATATATGTGTGATTATCCGAGTGTCCTATCCTGTAACACCCCAAACCCGGCCTGGAAGTTTGGCTCGAACCTGGCGTGTCACATTCAAGTGTTTTTCGAAAACCATGTTTCCATTAAAAACCCTTCTTAATAATTAAAAACTTATACCTTTTTTAAACCTTGTTAGAAAACCTCAGCTGAATAACATTCTTAACAACTTTGTAAAAATCTTGGTAGTTGCGGAAGCTTAATTTAAAAACAATTGCGGATACGTGATGTTTTGAACAACAATAGTTTCTTTGGAAAACCGTTTTCTAATACTAGCAATTATAAGAATAATAAATAAAATTCCAAATTTGAAATCCAGAAAATTACAACGGCTTTACTACAACCCACATAAAAACATTTAAAAGTAATAATCAAAACTGTAACATAAATAGTGTGTGTGGCTTCCTCCGAGCCCCTCGTAGCTCCAATCCGTCTAAGGCTGGAAATTACCTGAAAGGTTAATAAACGGGGTGAGTTTATCGAACTCACCCTTTATTTTCATCTCTACAGGAAATCCCCAACCATAGTGGGCTTGGAGCTATGAGGGATTCAGAGTGGCCACATCATCTGCAAAGTTGGTTTTTCTAAGTTATTTTATTTTTATTATTTTATATTCTGATTTAATTTTGGGTTTTAAGTTGTAATAAGGCCGCTATTTAAATTTCTTTTTCCATTATGGTTTTATTTTCTGATTATATTTATACTATGTCGAAACTGCTAGTGTTAGGCTGCGCGGGTTTTCAAAATTAATGAACGTTTTCCAAGACTCAACAAGCACAACAAATGGATAGCCTAAAGATTGATAAACCGACTTTTCATTCAACCACTGTTTATACAAAGACCACCCCAATCACTTAAACCAACGAATGCATACTAAGTCGTAAGTTCATGTGACACGTTAGATCTGGCCACAACGTCTGGGCCGAGTTTGGGGTTTACATATCCAATTCTGAATGGTTCAACGGGCATTGATAAGTTGAGATGAAATGTGCAAAAGTGAATTAAAAGGTCAGGTATGAATTGGTTTATTACCTATTTGAAACTAAGTGAGTAAGTTACTTAATATTTGTTGAAAGACATGCTTGAAGTAAAGTGAGTACATATGTGAATTTGAAAAATGTATTCAGCCTTGTAAATAAATAATATAAACATTATTGAAATTATTTTTGAATATATGCAATTGGTGGTATATTCGGCCATTGATATAAACATATATAATTGTTATACTTTGACTTACGAGTGTATGCATATAAGTGTATGTGTATTTAGTATGATAAAGATGTTTTGCGTTGGTCATTGAATGATGGTTTGTTAATGTATCTTTATATATAAAAGTGTTCATTCGGTCATTACTATGCTTATGCAAAAGAAGCTATATCTTGATTTATGAGTATAAGTATATGTGTTCATATAATGATATTTAGCTTTGAAATTGAAGGATATTTTGCTTATATATATGTATGTGTATTTGGCCATATAATATAAATATGTATGTGATTATTATCCTTTGACCTATGAGTTTATGCATATAAAAGTATATGTACTAGTTATGATAAAGATATTTTGGCTTTGAAATTGAATGATAGTTTGTTAAAATATATATATTTTCATTCGGCCATGAATAATATACAAGTGAAAGTACATATAAAATACATGAATTTGTAAGTTTAAAGATTTAAAGTAACTATGATAGTAAAAAATTGGTTTAGTTTATATGATTTGATTATGTAGCTAAGTTGTTTATTTGCTTATGACTTACTAAGCTATGTAAGCTTACTCTATGTGTGTTCATGTTTACCTCTGTTTTATAGATTTTAGATTCAAGTTTCGAGCTCGGGAATCGTCAGAGAAGCTTATCACACTATTGACTGTCTTCGGTATTTTATAAGCTGAATTTTTGAACCTATGCCATGTATAGGCTAGATTGTAATTTGAAATTTTGGATTTTGCTTTTGTATAATTTAAGCGATGCGAAAATGACCTAACTCCAATGCTTTATTACGGTTTTGTTTGATTATGGCTTACGTTCATTTGGTTATTATGCTATATGTCTTGAATGAATGGTATTCATGGTATCTATTTTGTGCATTGAAGTTGGTTAGTAATTTTGGATATGTGCATTTGGTTGTTTCAGTTATGACATATGGATAGATAAAAGTATGAGTGAATTTGGTTGTTAATTTGGTTAAGGTGTTACTCATGATTTGGTATTAAATAATGTAGGTTATGTTCGAATATAGAAAAAGTTTATTTTGATATGTTTATTACGTAGAAGATAAGATTTGTGTATGGGATATATGTCTATATTTGGTTATTGATTTATTCTTGTGAAGTATAGATTGTATCATGAATTGATTTGGAAGCTTATATAATGTACTTGTGTACTTGGTTATTTGGTGGAAATATATGGAAGGGTTATGGTGAACTTGGTGATTCGGTACCTGTATATATTTATATATATGTATATATATATACATATTTTTGCACAAGATGAAATGGTATGACTCATTTATTAACTCAAATTATATAATAAGGATAAAAGGTGGTGTTTTGGTTATGACGTAAATGATGCTTGTGTTTGAGTTATAATATGTAATGCATTAATTAGTAAAATGTATTTCAAGAATATGTGGTACATTGGAGTATGCTTATGTTATAAAATAATGATAGGTATGACTATTTGGATTTGATAATTATTTGAAAATCAATTAATATGTACTAATAGATCTTGGTTGCCGAATAGACATGAAATGAATATGTTTATGTATCGTTTTCAAATGGCACATTATTTGAACATTTTGGGTAATTTATTTGAGTGGTTTAATTAGTTAAGGTGATGATATATTTTAGCATATGCTAAGTGAATTATATAATTATTTATTCATATTATGCAAATGTAGTAATAAGACAAACGAATGTTACTATGGAATATTTCACTTATATGAAAGGAAATAATGTATGTTTGATTGTATAAAGTATGCGCATAACATTTGTTTGATAATTAAAATATTTTATATTTGAATTATTCAAATGTCATCAAAGTTAAAGTATGCATATTTGATAAGTATGTGAAATGAAATGCAAAAAAAAAAATACCAGTTGATTAACATTATAAAGAAAGTCTGTTCTGAATCGTTTTATGATCAGTAATGCCTCGTAACCCTATTCCAGCGACAGATACGGGTTAGGGGTGTTATACTCAGTAGCTTCGATATCTATAAAACAATTGAAAAACACACAAAGTAAGCTTTCAAAAGCTTAGTAAGCCATATAGAAATAAACTTATCACATGTCACAAATATAAACAATTCATTCATATGAATTATGACATAATTCAATAACAAGCTCATATTTCTCATTGGCTCAAATGTTCATATCTATTTGCTAGTAAGTACTTCACATTGCCATATAGTTCACATATCAAAGAATCATATTCATACTCACCTTTCATTGCCAATTTCCATATACAGTTCATATGTACCTGAAGCAAATATACATTCATATATTATTCATTTCTCGGAGTGCCCGTTGAACAGTTCGGAATCAAAAAGGATACTCGGATAGCTTAGAAAGCTCATACAATGCCAACGTCCCAGATGTGGTCTTACATGTAATCAAATATCGATGCCATTGTCCCAAATAGAGTCTTACACGAAATCAAATATGATGCCAATGTCCCAGACATGGTCTTACACATAAATCATAAGCTGATGCCAACGTCCCAGATGTTTTCTTACACAAAATCACATATGGAAATCCTATGTCATGACATACGTATCCTAACTATTCCTATGGTTCTTACGGGGCTTTTCGGACGTCGTCACATTATCGAACTTTCTCAATTTCAAATAATCAACTTCTATAACAATTCACATTATTTCAATATCATTTAAGCATGAATAAATCAATTTAAATACATTTATTTGTATATCAACTTACCTCGTACGGATTCGAACGAACAGAATCTACTACTCGACAACTTTCGACTTTCCTTGGTCTAATTTAGTTTTCTTTGGTTCTTGATCTAAACACATTCAAATTTGACATATTCAATCACACATTCATTCAAATCAATCCATATACACACATTTAGGGCATTTTACAAATTAGCCCTCACATTTTCACATTTTAACACTTTAGTTCCTAATTCAAAAAATCACAAAATACACAATATTTCCATTTTCACATACTTGGCCAAATATTCATAGTGTTCATATAAGCCCACATATTTCATTTATTTCACATTTTAGTCCCTTAAAATCTCATTTTTACAATTTAGCCCAAATTACTCAAATTCATCAAAAATTCAAAGATAAAATATATTAACACAACACATATCTTTCATTTTCCATCAACTAACTTCACAAATCTTACAATTTCATCAATGGCATAACTCAAAATCATCAACAAAATCAGAAATTAAGACATGGGCTTGATAGGACACTAAGAAAAAATCACAAAATCGTAGAAATTATTAAAAATCGATCAAAAACACATACGTAATTGATGCTTGAACTAGCCAAACCCTAACAATTTCTTTTTTTTTCTTTTCTTTTTCTTTGATTTTCGGTAAGGAAGAATGAAAATGGCCTAATTTCATACTTTTGTTGTACTTTAATTAATAATTATTAACCAAATACCAATTTTTCCCTTAATGAAAACATTATCAAAACATTAACATTAGGCCATTTATGTCCTTTAACCTTTTCAATGGGTTAATAACAACATAAGGACCTTTGCTTTAGAAAGCCATGGCAAATAGACACCTTTACAATATAAAAAACCACTTTTACAAATTACACGATTAGGTCCTTTTTATCAAATTAAACACACAAACAATAAAATTTTCATATGAAATTTCCACAGATATCAATTCACATATTCCAAACACAAAATAATATTAAAATATTTTTGACTCGGATTTGTGGTCCCAAAACCACTATTCTGACTAAGGTCTAAATTGGGCTATTACATTAGGTGTGGCGACACATGCATTGGATGTCGCAGCATTGGCCCTATACAGGAAGAAATTATGAGCTAAGGGTGTTTTGGTCTGCACAATAAAATTTAACGTAAAAGCTTCAATTGACCTAAGGCTAAGGACGATGGCCAACCCTAACACTATAAATAGACTCATAAGACACTTGAGAAAGGACTGCTTGTAACACCCCTCGCCCGTATCCGACGCCGGCACAGGGTTCGAGGTGTTACCGAACTTAAACTCAACCAACTATATAAAATCGGGCCGTAAAATTTTGATCAATTTAAAAATTTTCATTTCACAAACATTTTGTCCCTTAAATGGGCTGATGAGGCCTAAAACATGCATTAGAGATGGTTTGGAACTAAACCGAGAACTTAAGAAAAACTTGGAAAAATTTCATGCTTTAAGGCTCCACATGCCCATGTGCTAGGGACACGCCTGTGTCCCGAACCTGTGTCCAAAAACCTAGACATTTTGCCAATTTGGTTATGAACAAATTGAAACCATACGGCTGAGGCACACGCCCGTGTCCTATGGTCGTATCCTTCACACGGCTGAGACACATGGCCATGTCTCTTGCCCGTGTGCTTACTACCATGCATACTGACTTGAAAAACTTAGGTACAGGGGACACACGACTGGACAATACACCGAATGGGGGTAGACCTTGTGTCACACACGGCCTAGACACACGCCCATTTGTTTACCCGTGTGGACAAATACAAGGCTATTTTCCAAGCCATTTAGTCCCCCTCACAACACATGCACGCATACTTATACAATAGAATACAACATGGAAAATTTAGGCCCTTAAACATTCCTAGCATGTCATGACAATGGCAATTTCACATGCAATAGATATCATAGATTTTACTCACATCTTTACCACATTCATGCCATAATCATTGTAAACTCATCACGTAAGTCCATAGCACATGCATGCTTCTTTAAAATGGGTTTACAACCCCATAATCAAAATAAGCCAATACATTTGGCTAAAATAATATCACATACTCGAATATTTAAACTTCTATACATGCCATAGACTCAAAGTACTTGAAATCACTTACACCAATAGCGATATCTTGACAGTGTGATAATATCTGCGACGAACTCCAACCCGAGCAAACCTGGCGACCCTAGAGAACATGGGAAAGGAAAGGGGTAAGCTTTACACTTATTAAGTTCATATGAAATCAATAAGCAACTCATTAACATGTTTTATCCAAGTTCCCAACATATTCTCCAGTCATGATAAGTTGTCTTCTTGTACAATATAGTCAATAAAATATTTATATCTAGAGCTACCGAACTCTAAATTAAGTTCTGTTAATTTTCCTTGAAACTAGACTCATATACCTTTCTACCATAAAATATTCAGAATTTTTGGTTTAGCCAAATAGTACAGATTATTCCTCAAACTTACCCCTGATTCACTGTCTGACAGTTCCGACCCTTCTGCACTAAAGTTCAACTATCTCATAGCACAGGACTCGAATAATGTTCTTGTCTATATCTATTGAAAATAGACTCATTAAGGATTCTAAACATATAATTTATAACTCATAAATATTTTTTACAATTTATAATGATTTCTCAAATCAGAACAGGGGATTTTAAAGTCATTCTGACTCTATCCTACAGAACTTCAAATATCTCCTTATAGGAACTTCTTTTGCTTACATGGTTTCTTTCATAAAAACTAGCCTCAATAAGATTTAATTCTATTTTATTCAACCTCTAACTCATTTTCCACTATTTTTAGTGTATTTTCAAAGTCAAACTATGGCTGCTGTCCAAAACTATTTTAGTGTACATTAACAATGCTAAGTTTATCACACCATATTAATTCATTTCCACCACATTGGTAAGGCTACATATTCATACATCATAAGTATAGACCTATAATCACAAGGCATCACAAAATCATTCTCATAGGCATGAATTACCTATTTACATCTTCATGAAATTGCATCATAAACTGAAATCATTTCTCATGAGCTTGGCATACATACCTGTGTTACTCAACATGCTCATATTATTCCTTACTAATCATATAAAATGAATTGAATTCACATCTCATCAATTTCATGTAAGTAACTGTACCACTCACAATATGGTCATAACCTTTCTCATTTAGCTTAAACTGTAACTCTCACCATTGAACCATTCGGAAAGCTATCGGATATTCACTAAGCCTCAAACATAGCGTATAATGGCAATGCCATGTTCCAGACATGTCTTACACTAGCACATGTCATAGCTGATGCATGTCCCAGACATGTCTTACACTGGCTTACATCTCGAATCCGATGCATGTCCCAGACATGTCTTAAACTGGCTTACATCTCGAGGGTGTTGCATGTCCCAAACATGTCTTACACTAGCTCTCGTCTCAATGCCGATACCATGTCCCAGACATGGTCTTACACTGGCTCTCATAATGTGGCCGATGCATGTCCCAGACATATCTTACACTAGCACACACACATCGCCCAATGTCATGGCATGAATATCCGTTTATTCCTAAGGTTCAACCGGGAGGTTCCTCTACATCAATTCTCATCATACATAATCTTTCCACAATCTAGCAATTTATGGTATATCAATTCAAATATGTGTAATAACGATGTACTTATATTATTTACATATGACTTACTCGTTTCTATGGGATTCATATTCCATTGAATTTTTCATGTCTTCTACCATCACGTGAATGTTATTAACTTTTGGTATCACTTTCATCATACTCAATATCATCAACATATAATTCAATATAACCGAAGCAAGATAGATTCAAGTATATTAACAATAACATGGATAACATACTTATTTAGTCATACGAACTTACCTAGACACCAAATTGGTAAATGAGGCCTAAACATCAATTTCTCATTTTTCCTCGTTCTAAGCTCGACTATCATTTTTGATTATCTATAACATCACATTTAACTTATTAACACAATATACTAATCAAATTAGTTCAATGACACATTTTGGCAAAATTTTTTATTTTTTCCCTATACTTTGCCAAAATTACAAAATTTCCCCTAGGCTTGTAAAATGATTTTTATCATAGTTTATTACTCATTAAGCCTAGAAAAACCATTTTCATAACTATATCAACTCAAAAATTCAATTATTTCACACATTTACACTTATTTAACAACTTTGCAAAATACCCCATTTTAGGTGTTTTCATGCAAACTTCTTTCATAAAAGTTGTTTATAACAATACCAAGACTCATATTCTTCCATAAAAACTCAGAAAACAACACATATGCTTTAATGGAAAAACCCTAGAGTCTTAATCATTTTGCAAAATAGTCCCCTCTTTTGAAAGCTCATGCTTTAGGGGTTCTAAAAATGCAAAAATTATCAAGAAAGACATTAAAAATCACTTACTAGCATGGGAGTTTCTTTGTTGAAATTTTTCAGCTTCTAAACCCTTTTCTTGGCTGGAAAAATCGGTGGAGAGAAGATGAAGAAAAGAAGATATTTTCTTTTTTTTATTTTATTACTTATTTGTCAAATAAGTCACCCAAGACTTACCTAACATATTTGACCATTTAATTCCTTGTGTCATGGCCGGCCATCACTCTTTCAATGGCCTAATTTCACATTAAAAACCCCCCATTTAAGATACAAGGCAATTTAACACCTTTAGGTATTAAAATACAACTTTTACTTTTTACACGATTTAGTCCCTTTTTCGAAATTGAAGTAGAAATCGTTAAAATTAATATACCAAAATTAACATACACTTATAAAATCACATTATAACACATAAAATAACATCAAAATAATTTTCTCTTGCCTCAAAATAGTGGTTCCGAAACCACTGTTCCGACTAGGCCCAAGATTGGGTTGTTACAATTCTTCCCCCTTAGGGATTTTTGTCCCCGAAAATCTTACCAGAAGAAGTTGCTTTCAACTTTCACGAGTCACTTTCACCTTTTTCTCATAATTATAATTCATCTTAGTCTCATACTTAGAATTATCTGTCATTCCATAATTGCGGTATAAATCTCAGAGCTCAATTCGAAATACTGGAGACTGACATTCTTGGAACTATAAACTTAGAAACATATAACTCAGTCACATCTGTCGAATAATATATCTGTACATACTAAAATAGTCATGCGGACTTCCATGATCAATCTATCACAACTCAACTTGCACCCCTCCTTTTTCTCGGGGATGAGAGATATCCCGATACGAAATTCATAACAATCCTTTCTCATTTTCTTCCCATTATCATCACTGACAGTAATAATCTCAAATACATTTGATATTCGACTTTACCCTATAGACAATTCAACATCCTTTGGACGAATAGACAAGATACTGCTGTGAACTTTGTACTCAATTCTCTGTATAACCCAGAGTTTCTCAGTACTCAAATCTTACTCTGAAATAATAGTAACAGAAACCAGAAATCAAATTCTCCCTGCAATTCCAAATTAAAAGTCGAATCATGCTGTACTTGTTTAATTTACCACTTATACCCACATTTCTATACCCTGGTCACCAACTGTTTAGAAACTTTACTAACATGAATCAAATGATTCCAACTTCATAGATGTGGTCTCTTTCTTAATCAAGACAACTTTACTTATAACAACATCTCTCGAATGAGAGAAATCCAACTAATATGTTTCTGTATCATATTTTAAAGAATAAAATTTCTTCATCTCAAACTGTACGTCTATTTACCCGTAATTGCACAACATTATTCTCGAACCAGAGAATAAACTTAATACACATGGCTTAATTTACCTTTGCTGATAATAATCCTTTACGCGAAGATTAGAGAAATCCAAATACTAGAATTCCCACACTCCCATAATCGAACCAGTAGCATAATCATAATAGACATTGTTATCAAAAGTCAAAGAATACCTTTAAAGATGAGCCAAACTGATAATTCTTGAAATAAGAACAATAGGAACAATTATGATAAAGAATTCCAAGACATAACACCATACCAGAAATCTAAGAATATAACCCCGAAAAAAATAATGAGGAAAATCTAAAAAATCCCTCAGAGAAAACCAGAAGGAAGCTACCATTTATACGCTCTGGAATTCCATCATAACAGAGATAATATATTTCCCTCATATATATATATAACCATAATCAATAGAAACATCAAAGTGGTCTCATCTGAATTTTCACAATCGACTTCATTTCGGCATATCAGAAAAGAATTCCGAAGAGATAAGAAATGTTGGTCATAACTAGCCGGATTAGCAGAGCTTTTCGTCTAATATCACAATTGCTAACATTCTCATACAATAAAATTTTCACTAGGAATGGACAACCATACATATTCCCAACAATAGAGAAAAATACAGAATACTCAAAAGAGAGATATAGCTAAAGTTTTACTTAATTGAATCCGTCATACTCAGACATCTTTGCAAATCTGATATCATTCCTCTGATTAATTCTGTCATCACTAATCCCATAATACTCCATTATTGCACTCTTTAGTTTCACATTTGCAAGCTTATACAACATATCTCTCGTGAATTTCCTCATATAACTCTATTTTGGCAAGGGGTGAAGATTGTAAAGCCTCTAAACTTTTGATTCTCACACATATACACATTTAACAACAACATAGTATCATCTACATCGATTCAAACATTTCAAATTTCCAACTTGTTATGAATACACTTTCACATATCTTAGTAACACATGCTACTTTATTTCATATGAATACTAACCAAACATCATTGAACTTATCACAATATAAATTTTCATTTCTTTTACTCGAATTACCATTAATGTCTAATCAAGTTCCAACACTTAGCCTTAATTTACTTACCAACATTTACCAAATTAGAGAACGTCTTACGGTTTTGAGTACATCATTCAATTGATGCCATAGTCCAACTATGGTCTTATCCATCAATTTAGAATCGAACAATCGTACTCAATTCTAGCGTTCTACTTAATTTGATCTTTCATTTCAGCTTCCATGCTATTATAACATTTATGACATCTTTAATTCAAAGATTTAAACATAAATGTCAATCACATGTACATATTGATTACACATTATTAAACAGAAGTACTTATACACACATTCTGTCATTTCGAGTAAATTTTTCTTTTCATAATCGCCTGGCCAAAAGAGTTGGGCACATAACATTGTATGAATACTAACATACATGGAAAAGCTTATCACGACTTATCTTTCATCTCATTCCATGTTTCCACATTCTTTAACTTATGATTATCACATATTGAGTATTAATTCATGTAAAAATATCATGAATCTATTTTCATACCTTTCCAAATTTCAACATATCACAAGCACGTTTTAATAATCTTAATATTACTTCTATCATTAACAAGATTTACTCGGTTGGAAGTCTTTCCTGTCTTAGCAAATAGTTTCGTTAGCGTCGGGAGGTATAACACTATCACGAGTAGTACTATGGCATGTATAGCTAAACTCTCTTACGCTATGTTAGTCCGAGAACCGACTAAACCATGCTTTGATACCACTAAATGTAACACCCCTCGCCCATATCCGATGCTGGGACAGGGTTCGAGGTGATACTAGACTTAAATTCAACCAACTATATAAAATCGATTAGTAAAATTTTGACCAATTTAAAACTTTTCATTTCATATACATTTTGTTCCTTAAACGGGCTCACGAGGCACAAAACATGCATTAAATACAGTTTGGGACTAAACCGAGAACTTAAGAAAAACTTAGAAAAATTTCATACTTTAAGGCTCCACATGCCCATGTGCTAGGGACATGCCTGTGTCCCAAACCTATGTCCAAAAACCTGCACATTCTGCCAATTTGGTTATGAATAAATTGAAGCCACACAGCCGAGGCACACGCTCGTGTCCTATGGCCGTGTCCTTCACACGGCTGAGACACATGGCCGTGTCTCTTACCCGTGTGATTACTACCATGCATACTAACTTGAAAAACTTAGGTACAGGGGACACACGACTGGACAACATGCCCATGGGGGCGGACCGTATGTCACACACGGCTTAGACACACACCCATGTGTCTACCCATGTGGATAAATACAAGGCTATCTTCCAAGCCATTTTATCCCCCTCACAACACATGCACACATACTTATAAAATAGCATACAACATGGAAAAATTAGGCACTTAAACATTCCTAACATGTCATGACAATGGCAATTTCACATGCAATAGATATCATAGAATTTACTCACATCTTGACCACATTCATGCCATAATCATTGTAAACTCATCACGTAAGTCCATAGCACATGCATGCATCTTTAAAATGGGTTTACAACCCCATAATCAAAATAAGCCAATACATTTGGCTAAAATAATATCACATACTCAAATATTTAAACTCCTATACATGCCATAGACTCAAAGTACTTGAAATCACTTACACTAATAGCGATAGCTTGACAGTGTGATAATATCTGCGACGAACTCAAACCTGAGTAAACCTGGCAACCCTAAAGAACATGGGAAAGGAAAGGGGTATGCTTTACGCTTATTAAGTTCATATGAAAATAATAAGCAACTCATTAACATGTTTTATCCAAATTCCCAACATATTCTCAAGTTATGATAAGTTGTCTTCTTGTACAATAGTCAATAAAATATTTATATTTGGAGCTACGAAACCCTAAATTAAGTTCTATTAATTTTACTTGGAACTAGACTCATGTAAATTTCTAGCATAAAATTTTCAAAATTTTTGGTTTAGCCAAATAGTACATTTTATTCCTCAAATTTACCCCTGATTCACTGTCTGACAGTTCCGACCCTTCTGTACTAAAGTTCAATTATCTCATAGCACAGGACTTGAATAATGTTCTTGTCATATCTCTTGAAAATAAACTCATTAAGGATTCTAAAAATATAAATTATAAATCATAACTTTTTTTGTACGATTTATAATGATTTTCTCAAATCAAAATAGGGGATTCGAAGTTATTCTGATCCTATCTCACACAACTTCAAATATCTCACTATAGGGAATTGATTTACTTACATTTTTCTTGTATAAGAAACTAGACTCAATAAGATTTAGTTCCTTATTTTATTCAGCCTCTAACTCAGTTTTAGTGTATTTTCAAAGTCGGACTATGGATGCTATCCAAAACTATTTTAGTATAAATTAACGATGCTCAGTTTATCACACCATATTAATTCATTTCCATCGCATTGGTAAGGCTACATATTCATACATCATAAGTATAGACCTATAATCACAAGGACATCACAAAATCATTCTCATAGGCATGAATTACCTATTTACATCTTCATCAAATGTGCATCATAAACTGAAATCATTTCTCATGAGCTTGGCATACGTACCTGTGTTACTCAACTTGCTCATATTCATTCCTTACTAATCATATAACATGAATTGAATTCACATATCATCAATTTCATGTAAGTAACTGTACCACTCCCAATATGGTCATAACCTTTCTCATTTAGCTTAAATCGTAACTCTCACTGTTGAACCATTCAGAAAGCTATCAGATATTCACTAAGCCTCAAACATAGGGTATCATGGCGATGCATTATCCCAGACATGTCTTACACTAGCACATCTCGTAGCCGATGCATGTCCCAGACATGTCTTACACTAGCACATCTCATAGCCGATGCATGTCCTAGACATGACTTACATTGGCTCTCATCTCAATGCCGATGCCATGTCCCAGACATGGTCTTACACTGGCTCTCATAATGTGGCGGATGCATGTCCCAGACATGTCTTACACTAGCACACACACATCGTCCAATATCATGGCATGAATATCCGTTTATTTCTAAGGTTCAATCGAGAGGTTCCTCTACATTAATTCTCATCATATATAATCATTTCCACAATCAAGCAATTTATGCTGTATCAATTCAAATACGTGTAATAACAATGTAGTTATATTATATATGTGTAATAACAATGTAGTTATATTATTTACATATGACTTACTCATTTCTATGGGATTCATATTCCATTGAGTTTCTAATGTCTTCTACCATTACGTGAATGTTATTAACTTTTGGCATCACTTTCATCATACTCAATATCATCAATATATAATTCAATATAACCGAAGCAAGATAGATTCAGGTATATTAACAGTAACATGGATAACATGCTTATTTAGTCATACGAAGTTACCTCGACACCAAATTGGTAAAAGAGGCCTAAATATCAATTTCTCGTTTTTCTTCGTTCTAAGCCCGAATCTCATTTTTCATCATCTATAACATCACATTTAACTTATTAACACAATAGACTAATCAAGTTAGTCCAATGACACATTTTGGCCAAATTTTTTATTTTGCCCCTATACTTTGTCAAAATTACCAAATTGCCCCTAGGCTCGTAAAATGATCTTTAGCACATTTTCTTTCTCATTAAGCCTAGAAAAACCATTTTCATAACTATAGCAACTCACAAATTCAATTTTTCACACATTTACACTTATTTAACATCTTTGCAAAATACCCCATTTTAGGTGTTTTCATGCAAATTTATTTCATAAAAGTTGTTTATAACACTTCCAAGACTCATATTCTTCCATAAAAACTCAACAAAAACACATATGCTTTCATGGAAAAACCCTAGAGTCTTAATCATTTTCCAAAATAGTCCCCTCTTTTGAAAGCTCATGCTTTAGGGGTTCCAAAAATGTTAAAATTATCAAGAAAGACATTAAAAATCACTTACTAGCATGGGAGTTTCTTTGCTGAAATTTTCCACCTTCTAAAGCCTTTTCTTGGCTGGAAAAATCGGTGGAGAGAAGATGAAGAATAGATGATATTTTCTTTTCTTTATTTTATTACTTATTTGTCAAATAAGTCACCCAACACTTACCTAACATATTTGACCATTTAATTCCTTGTGTCATGGCCGGCCATCACTCTTTCAATGGCCTAATTTCACATTAAAAACCCCCCATTTAAGATACAAGGAAATTTAACACCTTTAGGTATTAAAACACAACTTTTACTTTTTACACGATTTAGTCCCTTTTTCAAAATTGAACTAGAAATCGCTAAAATTAATATACCAAAATTAACATGCACTTATAAAATCAAATTATAACACATAAAATAACATCAAAATAATTTTCTCCGGCCTCAGAATAGTGATTCTAGAACCACTGTTCTGACTAGGCCCAAAATCGAGCTATTGCACTACTATTGTAACTTGTAATTTTATTTTTGGTTTAGTTTCTAGTTTCTAGTTCTTTTTAGAATTAGGATTTATTTCTACTTATTTTCATTTTTGTTCACTGGAAGAGCTGATTTGTAGATTCAACATAAACTTTATGGATTTCTATGCTTTAAAATTTCAATACAATTAGGATTTCTTCTTAAAATTTTATTCTTGATTCATTCATAATGTTTATTTATTTTATCAAGTTTGTATTGTTTTTGAAATCCATGAGGAACTAATCCTCTTATGGGGGATTAGCAAGTAGAATTATGATTAATTAGTTTCTATGTAGGGTTTTCTTAGCGGATAACTTCAACCGTAGGCCTAGCAATCCTAAGAAGTCATCTAGGTGCTAATTAACCCAAAATTGGTATTGCTTATCCGTGAACCCTTTACTCCAATCCTGTTTGGATTGTGCGATAAGAGATAAGTTGTTTTTGCTGACTTGATAGTTTAGTGGAAAATCAAGTGATCCTGCTAGGGTAACGACTAGTTGATTGAGTAGAAACCCAAAATAGGAATTAGTTATGACAACAGAAGTGAACTAATCACCCATGCCTTAGATTTGGTTGATTTATACATTAGTTTTTCATGTTCACTCTATTTTGCATGTTTATTTATTTTCTTATAAAACCCAAACTATTTTCTATTTTATGTCTTGTAATATAATTATCTAAAGTAATAATTAGGTTTATTTATGTTTAGGCTAATATTAATTTAGTACTCACCTACCTTAGGTATGATCCTTGGAGTACTCATATGCTTCGTTGTAAAAATCGTATTACAACTTGACTCATGTACTTGCGAACATCGCCTCAATTTCATATATTTAGTTGTAGTATTCACAGTGTAGATGTTAGTATGTCTAGAGGCAGTCAAGCTGTTGGTGCCGCTACTGGGGAGACAACATTATTAGATTGATTTTAATTTTTGTGTTTTATAGAACAATTAGGGGTGCAAATCCCTATTCAAACACTTACAACCCTAGTTGGAGAGATCACCCAAACTTGAGATGGGGTAGAAACTAAGAAGGAGGTAATAGTTCTAACATTGTTAAAAATACTAAGTACGCCTCCATATTTGTAGAAGCCTCAAGAAAGGGCCAACCTGAATGACCACATTGCATGTGGTCAACGCCTAGGTTGAATTAAATGAGAGATGCAGTTAATGAGAACAGACATGAAACAAGTGCAGTCTGAGTGCACCCAAACATCCAAAAAATTGAATAAACTTGAAGATCAAATGAGCCAATAAATGAGTATGATGAGAGATATCAAAAGGTAAATTGGTATCGGTATCCCAAATAATACTGAGAACAATCCTCGAAGGGAAGGGAAGTATCATGTAAAGGCGATCGTGCTCTGCTTAGGTAAAATGCTGAGTAACCTAGAGAACCTAACTCAAGAGGAAAACAAAGAGGATACTAAAGGTTTGAAAAAGGAGAGCCTTCAAAAAGCTTATGATAAACTCAAACCAAAGAATGTAACTGAGCTGGTAGCTCAGCTAGAAGATGAGCCAAACAGAGAATCAGCACTACCAAGGTACCATTCCCCTCACGGTTAGAAGATAAGCGGAAACGAGATGAAGCAAAATTTGTAAGTTTTCTAAACTTATTTAAATCTCTGAATGTTAATTTGCCTCTAATTGAACTAATTGAAAAACTCCTAAATACACCAAGTATTTAAAAGAAATTATGTCAAAGTGTAGGAAAATTAAAACAGGAGAGTAGGATAACATAGACGCATCTTGTAGTGCAATAATCTCTAAACAAATGCCTTTGAAACTTAAAGACCTAGGAAATTTCACAATTCCCATAGAGATAAAGGATATGCACTTCAGTAAGGCCTTAAGTGACTTAGAAGTCAGGATCAATTTAATGCCCTTATCAATATATGAAAAACTTAGGTTAGGGGAACTTAAAAATACCCATATTACACTACAATTAGCTGATAGGTCTTTAGTACGACCGAAAGGAGTACTTGAAGACGTGTTGGTTAAGATGTGCAACTTCATCATCAATGGTGAGTCATAAATATTTAAATGTGGTCACTAATAGAATGGGAGAAATAAGGAAATGTTAGGAATATCATGTTATGAAATACCTATAAAAAAACCGTAATTACCTTGATCTAGAAAGGCATTTTCTATGATTAGAACATGACGGAAGTGAAAATTCAAGGAGCAAGACAAATGAAGCAAGGTGGAGTGGCACGATAGATGTTGGACCAATACAGACAAACACACAATTGAAAGCACATCCATGTATACATTGACAGAGCTGACAGATGAATCTAGTAGTTGTTGGAATGCCAGTACACCCTGTGGCATAGTAGAAAAAATATTTCGGCGATCATCAACCATGGATCCATGTACGAAGAGCAAATCAAGTTGAAACAATGGTAAAAAAATATACCTTTTCGAAACTTAATAAGCAACGAACAACGTTGTTGATAGGATCCCTTTTGAAGATGTCGATTCCAAGATGTAACAATAACGTATTTGCCTCTACGTAATCCAACTAATCAAAGAACGAACAACAAAATTCTCTTAAACTTTTTAGAGAGAATTTTCAAGAACGATTGCTAGACTTTTTTTATTTGTGTTTTATGTAACCCTAACACATTAGAGATTCATATTCATTTTATTTTTTCTTTGATATCATATATCAAGAAAAAACGTGATTAATCAGTTATTTTTAGAGAAACAAATGGAAAATCATAATAAAAAATATTATTTCCAAAAGAATATCAATTTCCATGTCTTTTATATTTTGACTGAAAATATTATAACTATTTTTATTAATGATTTCGGTAAACTATATCAATTAATACTTTGTATGAATCAAATTCATATATTAATTTTATCTGTGTTCTCTATTTATGTACAACAAGCTTGTACATTTAATGTTTTCAATACTTAACTATCAAATTAAATTAATTCAAGGATTAATTTAATTCATCTGACAGCTAAATACAAGACCAAAAGTATTTGGATTCTGTTCGCTTCAACTGCAGGGTGTGACCCTAATGGCTCTTGGAATGTTAGTAGTAATACTAGTATATTACAACCAATGAGTGACATCTAGCAATGCGTCATTGCTACCCAAGTTACAAGAAGTCGTAATTCGACATAACCTTTTTGTGATAATCTTTTTCATGTATTATATCCTTCATCCTTAATATCTAGATTGGAAAAAATTCATGGAATAGTCATACTTGTATAGTCCAGTCTCATGTTTCATGATATTTTGAGTAGACTGCAATAAACAAATAAGTGTGGTATCTTATATAAACTTATCCGAGCATGGCCATGCATTTCTAGTCTTACTCCATCAAAAGGCCTAAGATAATGCTCCCATTATGTAGGAGGGACAAATCTTATCTTAATCAATCACATCCCACTACATAGATTACAACATACCCTGCATTAGCCTTTATAGTATAACCTGTTATGGTAGAGGTTTGATTGTGTCAAAATATACAACTCTCTACATTGGGAAAATGATGATATCAAGTTTGAGGATAGTATACATAGTTATCACTATGAGTAATGTTGTGACTATTACATAATAATTCAAGAAACATACTCATAGTGGGTCAATCCAGTATGGTTTTCTCTAACACATACTTATGTATCGATTTTGACATCTCTATGTCAATGACAACACTTTTTCATCATCAACTACAATTAGTCTCATTGCATTATCATTGTCCAAACCCAATAATACATGACAAAGGACCTTTTAAAATAATCATATATTCTTAGGACTTTATTATTAACCAGCTTATTTATACACGCAGAAAAGAGGTGAAATAACATGACAATGCCTGTATTAATAGACCAGGTAAATAAGTATGTGATTACAATCATCTAATGATTGGTATTTGGGTATTCTAACAATCTCCCACTACCACTAAGACCAATCAATCATATTTCTAATACCAAGTGACTTAATGTAATGATCATGCTTCTATTTTGTTAGAGGCTTTGTCAATGGATCAACGATGTTATTATCTGTTGGTGCTTTGCATATTTCCACATCTCCTCAATAAATGATTTCTCGAAGAAGATGAAAATGCCTAAGTATATTTTTGGATTGTTAGTGAGATCTGGGTTCCTTTGCCTATGCAATAGCTTCGTTGTTGTCACAACAAATTTCTATAGCATCTGATGTGCTAAGTACAACCCCTAGTTTAGATATGAACTTCTTGATTTGAACAGCCTGTTTTGTAGCCTCACTAGCTGTAATGTTGTAACACCCCGTACCCGAGTCCGTCGCCGGAGTCGGACACGAGGGGTTTGCAGACTTAAATCACTTCTTTGCACAATCCATTTTAAAATTTCCAGGCAAGCTGGCTAACTGCATCACTATCACCTTAAAAATCATATCTTGAGTTTCACAACTCGAAAATAAGCTTCGTGATTTTTCCCTGAAACTAGACTCATATATGCATCTACAAATTTTTTTCTAGAATTTTTGGTCAGGCCAATTAGTACAGTTTATTAGTCAAAGTCTCCCATATTACAGGGATCGACTACACTGACCTTTCCGCATTTCGACTTGGATATCTCCCTGTACAGGGCTTCAATACTGATTTTGTTTGTTTCTATAGAAAATAGACTCAAAAATGAATCTATGCATATATGGCATGACTTCTAATTATCTCTGGTTAATTTATAATGAATTTCCAAAGTCGGAACAGGGAATCCAGAAACCGTTCTGGCCCTGTCTCATGAGAACCTGAATATCTCTTAACATACGGTCCATATGATCGTTTCGTTACTTTCCGATGAAAATAGATTCATCAAGGTTCGTTTACATAATTTATTCACTATTTAATTCCATTCCTACTATTTTTAGTGATTTTTCACATCCACATCACTGCTGCTGCCAGCATCTGTTTTTTTTAAGGTAAACTTTACCTATTTCATGATCCTCCATGGATCAACTAGAGTTTGTCATACATATTCCAAAAGTGATCAAGAATAACCCTTCCCATGGCTAACCGTTACCAACATTTCCATACCTCTCGACGGACAACATACAAAACAATTATAATGCTATGATCAAAGTATATTTAAGCCATTTTCGCATGGCTATCCAAATTTACACAAAACCGAAGGGTACATGACCAACAACAAAAGGGTAGTCCTATACATGCCATTTCAAAGTTCAACCAAAATTGTATCAAAAGGGGGCTTTGATAGTGTGGGAGACTTCGACTTCCAAAAATCCCGAGTCCGATAGCTGACGAGCCAAAATCTATAAAACAGAGAAACAAAGAAACGGAGTAAGCAATTTATGCTTAGTAAGTTTTGAGCAAGGGATTCCAGCACAACAAAAGTATAGCATTCATATAGCTAAACGGATAATTTCATATGCACAAATTTTCAATATCATACTTACTTCACATTACCAACCCTTATGTTCATACACAAAAGATCAACTTAGCCAAAGGCCGGTAGCTCATTTATCGACTGAGCGAATACAGATTTGTAAGGGATCAACTAATTCAAAGCACACACGAAACATACCTCATCGCTGGGATTTTACGAGCATATTAATTTAAATTTTTACAGCAAGATCGCTCGTTCCCAAATCAAGCATCTTCGGGGTTTAGCCGGATATAACCACTCGCACAAGGCCTTCGGGTCTTAACCCGGATATGGTCACTAGCAAAAATGCCTTCGGGACTTAGCCCGGATATAGTCGCTAGCACAAATGCCTTTGGATCTTAGTCCGGATGTAGTCGCTTAGCACAAAAGCCTTCGGGACTTAGCCCGGATATCATTCGAGTAATCATGCACATATATCAATAAATCATGACACATTCATATTTCATTTTCATTACCAAAGCTCAAACACAAGACACTTATCACATTTACAATTTCGGCTCAATAGCCACATATAAGAGCATGATTTTGATTTACTTAAGACATAATCTAATCGAATCATAATTTAAGTCCCATTACTCGAAAACTTACCTCGGATGTTGTCGAACGATTCCGATGGCTATTCGACCACTTTTTCCTTCCCTTTATCAGATTTAGTTCCCCTTTGCTCTTGAGCTTAATTTAACAAATAAATTGATTTAATCATTTGAGCATCGAAAAGAGGAACTCAAGGTACTTGGCCCACATATATTCATTAGACATTAAAGTCACATATGTACGGAATCATGAATCAAACTCAACACATTAGTTAATACTCTCCTTAGCCGAATTTTCTAAGTCAAGATAAAGCCTTCAATATGCTTACCTATGGCCGAACAACACATCAACCTATGTACTCATTCATGTGGCCGATTATGCATGTCTATGTTGAGGCCAATTATATACTCAATACCACACACAAATGGCATACCTTTTACTAACTAATGCATTACATATTATAACTCAATACGCATCCATCATGTACTCCATAATCGAAACACCATCATATGTAAATATATAACTTGAGATATTGTATATGTCATACCAATACGTCATGTGCAAACATATATATATATGTGCAAGAGCCGAATCTCAAGTTGATTATAACTAAACATGAACATAAATCCAAAACACAAATCTTACCTACCATGCAATAAGCATAAATCATACTTATGGATATACCATGGCCGAATACATCACAACACCATACCATTTCAATTTTGGTCATGGTTAAACAAAGAACTTAATGTCTCACTCAAAATGCTAAAAAGAATATCCAAGAGTCATCAATCCACCATCACATGTATCATTAACAGCATCATATTTAGCATGGCATACACAAAATCTAGGCCGAATATCATATGACATAGCAAGATTGAACCATGGCAATTAGAACTCAGCTACACTAAAACATGCATGAATCTCATGGCACAACCTCAAACATACCTTAATCTAGATACAAGTATGGCCAAACCTCCTCCTAATCCTCTTCCAAACCAAACATGAAGCAAGAACTCCTTCCTCCATTCCCTTAGTGAAGAATTCCTTTAATCAGGCCACCAAAAACAAATAAATTCTAACATATCAACTTAGAATTTAATAACGGCCAAAAGAAATGAAAAAGAAAGTATGATACTTCCTCGGCCCAACCTAACGAATTTTTTAGCTTGAAATTTTCACACATTCATAATTACATATTCTAGACAATAAATATCACATTCAAACATTTCGGTGACTCGGTTTAGCGGTCCCGAAACCACTTCCGACTAGGGTCAATTTTGGGCTGTCACAACTCTCC